>NW_018742688.1:0-21512 GCF_001683475.1 Chenopodium quinoa
ATTTTGAACCAAATGAAAGTCAAACACATTCAAGAAATACTATTTGAATCAAATGAAAGTCAACCGCATTCAAAAAAGGTATTAAATCAAGTGAAAGTCAAAACATTCAAACAAAGCTATTTGAATCAAATTAAAGTCAAACACATTCAAACAAAGCTTTTTGAATTAAATGAAAGTCAAATGCATTAACCAAAGCTAATTGATTCAAATGAAAGTCAATCACATTCAAACAAAGCTAATTTAATCAAATGAAAATCAAACACATTCAAACAAAGCTTTTTCAATCAAATGAAATTCAAATGCATTCAAAATAGCGATTTGAATCAAGTGAAAGTCAAACAAAGCTTTTTGAATCAAATGATTGTCAAATCCGTTCAACGATGATAATTGAATCATATGAAATCAAGCACATTCAAACAAATCTTTTTGAATCAACTGAAAGTCAAATGCAATTAAAAAAAAGTAATTAAATCAAGTGAAATTCAATTACATTTAAACAAAGCTTTTTAAATCAAATGAAAGTTAAATGCAGTCAAAAAAGCTAATTGAATCAAGTGAAAGTCTAAGTAATTCAAACTAAGCTTTTTGAATAAAATGACCGTCAAATGCGTTCAACGATGCTAATTGAATGAAATAAAGTCAAACACATTCAAACAAAGCTTTTTGAATCAAATGAAAGTAATATGCATTCAACAAAGCTAATTGAATCAAATATAAGTCAATGGCATTCTTACAAAAGCTAATTGAATCAAATGAAAGTCAATGGCATTCTAACAAACCTAATTGAATCAAACGAAAGTCAATGGCATTCTAACAAACCTAATTGAATCAAATGAAAGTCAACCACATTCAAACAAAGCTAATTGAATCAAATGAAAGTTAACCACATTCAAACAAAGCTAATTTAAATCAAGTGAAATTCAAACACATTCAAACAAAGCTTTTTGAATCCAAAGAAAGTCAAATGAGTTCAAAAAAAGCTAATTGAATCAAGTGAAAGTCAAACAAATTCAAACATAGCTTTTTGAATCAAATGATTGTCAAATGCATTCAACGATACTAATTGAATCATATGAAAGTCAAACACATTCAAACAAATCTTTTTGAATCAAATGAAAGTCAAATGCATTCAACAGATCAAATTGAATCAATTAAAAGTCAACCACATTCAAACAAAGCTAATTAAATCCAATGGAAGGCAAACACATTCAAACAAAGCTATTTGAATCAAATGAAAGTCAAACACATTTAAAACAATGCTATCTGAATCAAATGAAAGTCAAATGCATTCAAAAAAGATAATTAAATCAAACGAAAGTCAAACACATTCAGACAAAGCTAATTGCATCAAATGAAAGTCAAAAACATTCAAACAAAGCTAATTAAATCATATGAAAGTCAAATGCGTTCAAAAAAGCTAATTGAATCAAGTAAAAGTCCAATGAATTCAAACAAAGCTTTTTGAATCAATTAAAAGCCAAATGCATTCAACGAGGCTAATTGAATCATATGACAGTCAAACAAAACTTTTTGAATCAAATGAAAGTCAAATGCATTCAACAAAGCAAATTGACTCAATTGAAAGTTAACCACATTCAAGCAAAGCTAATTGAATCAAATGAAAGTCAAACACATTTAAACAAAGCTATTTGAACCAATGAATGTCAAACACATTCAAGAAATGCTATTTGAATCAAATGAAAGTCAAACGCATTCAAAAAAGGTATTTAAATCAAGTGAAAGTCAAAATCATTCAAACAAAGCTATTTGAATCAAATTAAAGTCAAACACATTCAAAAAAAGCTTTTTGAATTAAATGAAAGTCAAATGCATTAAACAAAGCTAATTGATTCAAATGAAAGTCAATCACATTCAAACAAAGCTAATTTAATCAAATGAAAATCAAAACATTCAAACAAAGCTTTTTCAATCAAATGAAATTCAAATGCATTCAAAATAGCGATTTGAATCAAGTGAAAGTCAAACAAAGCTTTTTGAATCAAATGATTGTCAAATCCGTTCAACGATGCTAATTGAATCATATGAAAGTCAAGCACATTCAAACAAATCTTTTTGAATCAACTGAAAGTCAAATGCAATTAAAAAAAAGTAATTAAATCAAGTGAAAGTCAATTACATTTAAACAAAGCTTTTTAAATCAAATGAAAGTTAAATGCATTCAAAAAAGCTAATTGAATCAAGTGAAAGTCTAGGTAATTCAAACAAAGCTTTTTGAATCAAATCACTGTCAAATGTGTTCAACGATGCTAATTGAATCAAATGAAAGTCAAACACATTCAAACAAAGCTTTTGAATCAAATGAAAGTCATATGCATTCAACAAAGCTAATTGAATCAAATGAAAGTCAATGGCATTCTTACAAACCTAATTGAATCAAACGAAAGTCAATGGCATTTCTAACAAACCTAATTGAATCAAATGAAAGTCAACACATTCAAACAAAGCTAATTGAATCAAATGAAAGTTAACCACATTCAAACAAAGCTAATTTAAATCAAGTGAAATTCAAACACATTTGAAACAAAGCTTTTTGAAACCAAAGAAAGTCAAATGAGTTCAAAAAAGCTAATTGAATCAAGTGAAAGTCAAACAAATTCAAACATAGCTTTTTGAATCAAATGATTGTCAAATGCATTCAACGATACTAATTGAATCATATGAAAGTCAAACACATTCAAACAAATCTTTATGAATCAAATGAAAGTCAAATGCATTCAACAGATCAAATTGAATCAATTAAAAGCCAACCACATTCAAACAAAGCTAATTAAATCCAACGGAAGGCAAACACATTCAAACAAAGCTATTTGAATCAAATGAAAGTCAAACACATTCAAACAATGCTATCTGAAACAAATGAAAGTCAAATGCATTCAAAAAAGATAATTAAATCAAACGAAAGTCAAACACATTCAGACAAAGCTAATTGCATCAAATGAAAGTCAAAAACATTCAAACAAAGCTAATTAAATCATATAAAAGTCAAATGCTTTCAAAAAAGCTAATTGAATCAAGTAAAAGTCCAAAGAATTCAAAAAAGCGTTTTGAATCAAATGATTGTCAAATGCATTCAACGAGGCTAATTGAATCATATGACAGTCAAACAAAACTTTTTGAATCAAATGAAAGTCAAATGCATTCAACAAAGCAAATTGACTCAATAGAAAGTTAACCACATTCGAGCAAAGCTAATTGAATCAAATGCAAGTCAAACACATTTAAACAAAGCTATTTGAACCAAATGAAAGTCAAAACATTCAAGAAATGCTATTTGAATCAAATGAAAGTCAAACGCATTCAAAAAAGGTATTTAAATCAAGTGAAAGTCAAAACATTCAAACAAAGCTATTTGAATCAAATTAAAGTCAAACACATTCAAACAAAGCTTTTGAATTAAATGAAAGTCAAATGCATTAAACAAAGCTAATTGATTCAAATGAAAGTCAATCACATTCAAACAAAGCTAATTTAATCAAATGAAAATCAAACACATTCAAACACAAAGCTTTTTCAATCAAATGACATTCAAATGCAATTCAAAATAGCGATTTGAATCAAGTGAAAGTCAAACAAAGCTTTTTGAATCAAATGATTGTCAAATCCATTCAACGATGCTAATTGAATCATATGAAAGTCAAGCACATTCAAACAAATCTTTTTGAATCAACTGAAAGTCAAATGCAATTAAAAAAAAGTAATTAAATCAAGTGAAAGTCAATTACATTTAAACAAAGCTTTTTTAAATCAAATGAAAGTTAAATGCATTCAAAAAAGCTAATTGAATCAAGTGAAAGTCTAGGTAATTCAAACAAAGCTTTTTGAATCAAATGACTGTCAAATGTGTTTAACGATGCTAATTGAATCAAAAGAAAGTCAAACACATTCAAACAAAGCTTTTTGAATCAAATGAAAGTCATATGCATTCAACAAAGCTAATTGAATCAAATGAAAGTCAATGGCATTCTAACAAACCTAATTGAATCAAACGAAAGTCAATGGCATTCTAACAAACCTAACTAAATCAAATGAAAGTCAACCACATTCAAACAAAGCTAATCGAATCAAATGAAAGTTAACCACATTCAAACAAAGCTAATTTAAATCAAGTGAAATTCAAACACATTCAAACAAAGCTTTTTGAATCCAAAGAAAGTCAAATGAGTTCAAAAAAGCTAATTGAATAAAGTGAAAGTCAAAACAAATTCAAACATAGCTTTTTGAATCAAATGATTGTCAAATGCATTCAACGATACTAATTGAATCATATGAAAGTCAAACACATTCAAACAAAGCTTTTTGAATTAAATGAAAGAAAATGCATTAAACAAAGCTAATTGATTCAAATGAAAGTGAATCACATTCAAACAAAGCTAATTTAATCAAATGAAAATCAAACACATTCAAACAAAGCTTTTTCAATCAAATGAAATTCAAATGCATTCAAAATAGCGATTTGAATCAAGTGAAAGTCAAACAAAGCTTTTTGAATCAAATGATTGTCAAATCCGTTCAACGATGCTAATTGAATCATATGAAATCAAAGCACATTCAAACAAATCTTTTTGAATCAACTGAAAGTCAAATGCAATTAAAAAAAAGTAATTAAATCAAGTGAAAGTCAATTACATTTAAACAAAGCTTTTTAAATCAAATGAAAGTTAAATGCATTCAAAAAAGCTAATTGAATCAAGTGAAAGTCTAGGTAATTTCAAACAAAGCTTTTTGAATCAAATGACTGTCAATTGTGTTCAACGATGCTAATTGAATCAAAAGAAAGTCAAACACATTCAAACAAAAGCTTTTTGAATCAAATGAAAGTCATATGCATTCAACAAAGCTAATTGAATCAAATGAAAGTCAATGGCATTCTAACAAAACCTAATTGAATCAAACGAAAGTCAATGGCATTCTAACAAACCTAACTAAATCAAATGAAAGTCAACCACATTCAAACAAAGCTAATCGAATCAAATGAAAGTTAACCACATTCAAACAAAGCTAATTTAAATCAAGTGAAATTCAAACACATTCAAACAAAGCTTTTTGAATCCAAAGAAAGTCAAATGAGTTCAAAAAAGCTAATTGAATAAAGTGAAAGTCAAACAAATTCAAACATAGCTTTTTGAATCAAATGATTGTCAAATGCATTCAACGATACTAATTGAATCATATGAAAGTCAAACACATTCAAACAAAGCTTTTTGAATTAAATGAAAGTCAAATGCATTAAACAAAGCTAATTGATTCAAATGAAAGTTAATCACATTCAAACAAAGCTAATTTAATCAAATGAAAATCAAACACATTCAAACAAAGCTTTTTCAATCAAATGAAATTCAAATGCATTCAAAATAGCGATTTGAATCAAGTGAAAGTCAAACAAAGCTTTTTGAATTAAATGATTGTCAAATCCGTTCAACGATGCTAATTGAATCATATGAAAGTCAAGCACATTCAAACAAATCTTTTTGAATCAACTGAAAGTCAATTGCAATTAAAAAAAAAAAGTAATTAAATCAAGTGAAAGTCAATTACATTTAAACAAAGCTTTTTAAATCAAATGAAAGTTACATGCATTCAAATAAGCTAATTGAATCAAGTGAAAGTCTAGGTATTTCAAACAAAACTTTTTGAATCAAATGAATGTCAAATGTGTTCAACGAGTCTAATTGAATCAAATGAAAGTCAAACACATTCAAACAAAGCTTTTTGAATCAAATGAAAGTCATATGCATTCAACAAAGCTAATTGAATCAAATGAAAGTCAATGGCATTTCTAACAAACCTAATTGAATCAAACGAAAGTCAATGGCATTCTAACAAACCTAATCAAATGAAAGTCAACCACATTCAAACAAAGCTAATCGAATCAAATGAAAGTTAACCACATTCAAAACAAAGCTAATTTAAATCAAGTGAAATTCAAAAACATTCAAACAAAGCTTTTTGAATCCAAAGAAAGTCAAATGAGTTCAAAAAAGCTAATTGAATAAAGTGAAAGTCAAACAAATTCAAACATAGCTTTTTGAATCAAATGATTGTCAATGCATTCAACGATACTAATTGAATCATATGAAAGTCAAACACATTCAAACAAAGCTTTTGAATTAAATGAAAGTCAAATGCATTAAACAAAGCTAACTGATTCAAATGAAAGTCAATCACATTTAAACAAAGCTAATTTAATCAAATGAAAATCAAACACATTCAAACAAAGCTTTTTCAATCAAATGAAATTCAAATGCATTCAAAATAGCGATTTGAATCAAGTGAAAGTCAAACAAAGCTTTTTGAATCAAATGATTGTCAAATCCGTTCAACGATGCTAATTGAATCATATGAAATCAAGCACATTCAAACAAATCTTTTTGAATCAACTGAAAGTCAAATGCAATTAAAAAAAGTAATTAAATCAAGTGAAAGTCAATTACATTTAAACAAAGCTTTTTAAATCAAATGAAAGTTAAATGCATTCAAAAAAGCTAATTGAATCAAGTGAAAGTCTAGGTAATTCAAACAAAGCTTTTTGAATCAAATGACTGTCAAATGTGTTCAACGATGCTAATTGAATCAAAAGAAAGTCAAACACATTCAAACAAAGCTTTTTGAATCAAATGAAAGTCATATGCATTCAACAAAGCTAATTGAATCAAATGAAAGTCAATGGCATTCTAACAAACCTAATTGAATCAAACGAAAGTCAATGGCATTCTAACAAACCTAACTAAATCAAATGAAAGTCAACCACATTCAAACAAAGCTAATCGAATCAAATGAAAGTTAACCACATTCAAACAAAGCTAATTTAAATCAAGTGAAATTCAAAACACATTCAAACAAAGCTTTTTGAATCCAAAGAAAGTCAAATGAGTTCAAAAAAAGCTAATTGAATAAAGTGAAAGTCAAACAAATTCAAACATAGCTTTTTGAATCAAATGATTGTCAAATGCATTCAACGATACTAATTGAATCGTATGAAAGTCAAAACACATTCAAACAAAGCTTTTTGAATTAAATGAAAGTCAAATGCATTAAACAAAGCTAATTGATTCAAATGAAAGTCAATCACATTCAAACAAAGCTAATTTAATCAAATGAAAATCAAAACACATTCAAACAAAGCTTTTTCAATCAAATGAAATTCAATGCATTCAAAATAGCGATTTGAATCAAGTGAAAGTCAAACAAAGCTTTTTGAATCAAATGATTGTCAAATCCGTTCACACGATGCTAATTGAATCATATGAAAGTCAAGCACATTCAAACAAATTCTTTTTGAATCAACTGAAAGTCAAATGCAATTAAAAAAAAAGTAATTAAATCAAGTGAAAGTCAATTACATTTAAACAAAGCTTTTTGAATCAAATGAAAGTTACATTGCATTCAAATAAGCTAATTGAATCAAGTGAAAGTCTAGGTATTTCAAACAAAACTTTTTTGAATCAAATGACTGTCAAATGTGTTCAACGATGCTAATTGAATCAAATGAAAGTCAAACATATTCAAACAAAGCTTTTTGAATCAAATGAAAGTCATATGCATTCAACAAAGCTAATTGAATCAAATAAAAGTCAATGGCATTCTAACAAACCTAATTGAATCAAACGAAAGTCAATGGCATTCTAACAAACCTAATTGAATCAAATTGAAAGTCAACCACATTTCAAACAAAGCTAATTGAATCAAATGAAAGTTAACCACATTCAAACAATCAAGTGAAATTTAAACACATTGAAACAAAGCTTTTTGAATCCAAAGAAAGTCAAATGAGTTCAAAAAGCTAATTGAATCAAGTGAAAGTCAAATAAATTCAAACATAGCTTTTTGAAATCAAATGATTGTCAATGCATTCAACGATACTAATTGAATCATATGAAAGTCAAACACATTCAAACAAATCTTTTTGAATCAAATGAAAGTCAAATGCATTCAACAGATCAAATTGAATCAATTAAAAGCCAACCACATTCGAACAAAGCTAATTTAATCCAATGGAAGGCAAACACATTCAAACAAAGCTATTTGAATCAAATGAAAGTCAAACACATTCAAACAATGCTATCTGAATCAAATGAAAGTCAAATGCATTTAAAAAAAGATAATTAAATCAAACGAAAGTCAAACACATTCAGACAAAGCTAATTGCATCAAATGAAAGTCAAAAACATTCAAACAAAGCTAATTAAATCAATAGAAAGTCAAATGCTTTCAAAAAAGCTAATTGAATCAAGTAAAAGTCCAAAGAATTCAAACAAAGCTTTTTGAATCAAATGATTGTCAAATGTGATTAGGGGATTTTGTTCCTCCCAATCGGAATGCGCCACGTGGACCAATCAGGTCCTGTCAGGGCTTGCCACGTGCACGCGCTTATTCGTCCACCTTGGACCTGTTATGTCACGACATGTGGCATACTCCATGCCTAATGGAGAAACCGGCCACCCAGGCCCAATTTCCGAGGGAAGCCCAATCGGCCCTAGGTTTACCTAAACCAGGATGGGCACGTTTCCCAAGGTTATAAATACCTCCCTTAATCCTCATTAAGGAAGAGGAAGAAGTTTACGAAAAACATTACGGAACAAACACATTAATTACACACAGTAATAACCGGCTGATCTCGCCAACAAAGCAGATTACCTACGCTAATCACTCTCACCTAGAGAGACCTAATCACTTTAATTTCCGTATTAATTACTCCTTAATCAGTTACTAACTTGACCGTTGGAGGCGGAGCTCACAGAGTCTCCGTTATTTTGCAGGTACAGGCGTCCGGTTCCAGTCTCGGAATTGTAACTCTCCCGCAGGACATCAGAAAACCCCGAAACATTTTGGCGCCGTCTGTGGGAGAGTACTTCATAGATGGCATCCAAGTCTGTACCGACTCCTGAAGAGAGGCGTCCCCTAGACGACCCTCAAGTTCAGTCGGATCATGACACCGAAAGTGAATTTGAAGTTGAAACTCATACAGCTTCAGACGGGACCCTAAGGGCCCGACGTACCCGTCATACCGAAAGGAGGGAACGGGAGCATCTTCAAACAGGAAGCGAGCCAGCAGGCGCACCGCTGTTCGGCAACAGCCGACTGATGGGTCTGCTCCCATCACAAGGAACGAACTCATGACCTTCATGAGGGACTTCAAGGGAGAGATTCAAGAGTTGGTCAACAAGAAGTGACTGCTCCAGTCAAGGAGCAGTCGGCCAAGAAACCCTCCACTTCACTGAAGAGGAAGCCAGTTCAAGGGCGAGAGGCGACTCCTCATCCTAAATCTAGGAAGCGGGAGCCACCTGCCCTTGATTTCACAAAATTCCGTTATCCTACAGGAAATAGGAAACCGGTTCGTCATATTCAGGCGGACGGGTCGAAGCAAACATTCACAGATGCTCGGCTACTGCTAGAGCAGAAGAAGAGTGACCGATTGTCAGAGTCGGCCTCTACTTCAAACTTTCAAGACAGTTTGCGAAATGCCTCGATGAGGCATACTCAGTCGTACCATGAGAGTCAGTCAGGCGGCACCTCCCGTCAGTCCGGCTTTCATAGTGCCCAGGCGGTACCAAACTTATCATTTGTGCCGCAACAACAGTATTTTATGCAGCCACCTCCATTTGGTGGACCTGCAGCAAAAAACGTCCAACCTATGGACTGGCAGCTACGGTTGCTTAGACTTGGTGAACAGCCGTCGGCCTTCTCCAAGGAAATTACTAAAGCCGTTCAGCCGGCCAAAGTGAAAAATGTACTAGTAGGCGCTTATGACGGCACTACTAACCCAGAAGACCATCTGATGGCATTCACCAATCTGATGTACCTTCAAGGGTTGGATGATCCCACTTGGTGCAAGTGTTTCCCAGCGACTCTCAAAGGAATCGCACAGCAATGGTTCGGCAACCTGCCGACTGGTTGTGTAAATAGCTTCAGGACGCTTGCTTACTTATTTGCCTCCAACTTTGCCATGAACATCCCTGCGAAGAAAACGACCCTTGATTTGGGAACAATTCAGCAGGGCGAGAAGGAGGGCTTCGTTCTTACATCAGGCGGTTTAACCTGATGAGAATACAGATTCAAGGGTTACCGGATGAGGTAGCTTATACTGACTTTTTTAGAGGTCTCAAAGACGGGTCTACCTTCAAATTTGATTTGGTTCGAAAAAGGGGTGGCGACTCTTCAAGAGCCTTGATTGAAGCAGAAGACCTATATACAGGCGACTGATCTTTGTACGATAAAACAGTCGGACGGGAAAAAGTTCGACAAAAGAGAAGGAACGACAGAAACAGTCGTCAAACAAAGATGAGAAAAGAAAAGAGGTCTGGCGGCTGATTCCTCTAAACAGCCGGCCCAGAAAAAGAAAAAGAATTCAAACCATACTCCCCCAAAGTATGCGTTTAACAAGGATAACCAGTTTATCCTAAAAGAAATCAAGGGACGGATCTCAATTGAGAACCGGTCCCCATGAAGGGTTCTGCAAACAACCGGAACCAAGATAAAATCTGTGCTTATCATGATGACGTTGGTCATCACACCAATGACTGCATCAGTCTTATCGTGTACCTAGACCGCCTGGCTGAGCAAGGTGATCTTGACACTTATGTCAAGAAATCTACGGGAACACTTCCTCAAAAAAGCAGTCGGCCAAAAAGAATCAACAGGCCGACAGCTCGATACAGATGATGCAGTCGTCTACACCATTGCAGGCGGCTTCTCAGGAGCGGCCCACTATTAGGGCAACAAAGATAATATAAGCGGTTAGATGTAAATTCCGTCACCAAGAATGGCCGTCAAATATACATTTCCTGAGATTGTCATCACTGAAGAGGATCTAGGAGGGTAAGGGGGCTGCATGACGACCCTCTCGTTATTGAATGTAAAGTGGCCAACCAGAGAGTTGGCCGAATCCTCATAGATACCGGGAGCTCCTCAGGTCTCATGCGGACCTGATCTTAGACGACTCACGTCCTGACCGAACAGTCAAAGTTGGACGACTGCTCTGAGAAACCTTGGTGACGACTTTCACAACCTATTGAAAGAATACAAGGACATCTTTGCATTCGAAGTCCATGAAATGCCAGGCATTAGTCCTGATCTGCGGTACATAAACTCGCCGTGGATCCGAAAAAGAAGCCGGTACGGCAAAAGAAGCGGAACTATGGCGAAGAAAGAAGTCAGGCGGCAGCCGCCGAAGTTAAAAAATTACTTGATGCAGGGTTCATTCACGGCAATGTTACTTCCCAGACTGGGTTGCAAATGTAGTGCTTGTTAAAAAAGCGAATGGCACCTGGCGAATGTGTGTAGACTACACAGACTTAAACAAGGCGTGCCCCAAAGACAGTTACCCTCTGCCTAAAATTGATAACCTGGTCGACTCAACAGCCGGCCATGCCTTGATGAGTTTTATGGACGCCTATTCTGGTTTCCATCAAATACCTTTATGGAAAGAAAGATCAGGAGAAGACGGCCTTCGTCACTGATTAGGGGTTATACTGTTACACGGTCATTGCCGTTTGGTCTTAAGAATGCCCCGGCTACCTTCCAACGAATGATAAACACTGTGTTCTTTGATCAGATTGGAGAAACGTCGAGGCATATTTTGATGATATGATTGTCAAGACTAAACTTCAGAAAGATCATCTATCGGACCTCCGAGAAACTTTCGCCACACTCAGGCGGCACCATGTCATTGCTCAATCCCAAGAAATGTGTATTTGGAGTTGAGTCTGGGAAATTTCTCGAATTCCTTATCAATCAGAGAGGAATAGAGGCGAACCCTGAGAAGGTGCAGGCGGTCATTAACATGCAGTCGCCTCGTACCATCCGAGAGGTTCAGAAGTTAACAGGTTGTCTGGCGGCCTTGGGAAGATTTCTAAGCCGATCAGGCGACAAATGCCTATACTTTTTCCAGGCAATTAAGAAAAAGGCAAGGTTTGAATGGGGGCCGGATGCTGAGGCCGCCTTCCAGAAATTAAAAGTTTCACTTGCATTCCTTGCCGAGGCTGGTCAGCCCTTTGCCCAAAGAGGTTCTCTACATGTACCTGGCCGTCTCTGATCATGCGTTAAGCGCTGTTCTCCTTGCTGAAAGGGACGGCTGTAAGCTCCCGGTCTACTTTGTCAGTCACGTACTGAAAAATGCCGAGTTGAGGTATCCCCTAGTGGAGAAATTTGGTCTTGCACTCTTCATGGCTGTTAAAAAATTTGAAGCCCTACTTTTTGGCACATGCAGTCGTCGTGTATACAGACCAACCTATCAAGCGGCCACTGACCATCATGGAGTCGTCACGCCGAATGATCAAATGGGCCATAGAAATACAGAGCCTCGAAGTTACATTCGAGCCTAGAAAAGCAGTGAAGGGGCAAGCCTTTGCTGATTTTATTGTAGAGATGACTCGTCCTCCTGACTCTCAAGTTCCAGACCAAGTATGGAAGGTATATGTGGACGGAAGCTCTACTTCCAATGGTTGTGGAGCAGGCGTCATATGTCAGTCGCCAGAGGGCGACAGGTACGAGTATGCTCTACGCTTCAGTTTTCAGGCTTCAAACAATGAGGCAGAATATGAAGCTTTACTAGCCGGGATCCGCATGTGCAAGGCGGCAGGGGCAAGAAAAATAAAACGCCTGTTCCGATTCACAATTGATAGTGAGTCAGTACAATGGCGAATACGACGCAACCCATCCGGCCATGATCAAGTATTTACAGGCGGTCCGACAAGCAGTCGGCTCCCTTGAGGATTTCCATCTGATCCAAGTGCCGAGATCAGAAAAACAACCAGGCGGATGCACTGTCAAAATTAGCATCATCCGCCTCCTCTAATACTCCTCGAACTGTTTTTTTGGGAAGTAATGGAGAAGAGAAGCATCGAGGAAAACCCTATTGGAATCCTAGACAGAAGCTCAACCTGGATGGATTCAATCAGGGCATATCTGACAAACGGTACACTGCCGGATGATCCTCAACAGGCGGCAGCACTGAAAAAAACGAGCCACCTGTTTTGAAATGATAAAGGGAGAACTTCACAAGAGGGGGTACCTTCAACCCTTCTTAAAGTGTGTTACTCCAGAAAAGGGACGAGAGATACTAGATGATCTTCACTCTGGTTACTGTGCTTCTCATATAGGTGGTAGGGATGCTTGCTCAAAGGGCAAGGCGGCAGGGCTACTTTTGGCCTACTTTGGAAGCAGATGCAATGGAGATAGTGGAAAAAATGTGACAAGTGCCAAAGTTTGGCAAACTAATTCACCGTCCGGCTACTGACCTCACTACCATTCACAGCCCACTACCGTTTTGCCAAGTGGGGCATTGACATTCTGGGTCCATATACGCCTGCTACAGGCGGCAGGAGGTACATACTTGTTGCCGTCGACTACTTCACTAAATGGGTAGAGGCGGAGGCTGTAAAGGGAATCAAGACGAAAGATGTAATTTCATTCATTTGGAAAAATGTCATCACTCGGTTCGGGGTTCCCATGTCTATGGTTTTTTATAATGGTCCCCAATTTGAGACGCCTGTTCTCAAAAGCTGGTTGGGTGACCAAGGAATTGCAAACTACTTTGCATCTGTCGGCCGTCCACAAGCAAACGGCCAGGTAGAAGCCTTTAATAAAATCATCTCAGACTGTCTCAAGAAAAAGATTGAACGAGCAGGCGGCCTATGGGCGGATGAACTACCACATGTTCTCTGGGCCATTAGGACGACTGAAAAAGGGGCGACTGGAGAAACTCCATTCCTCCTAACTTATGGTGCGGAAGCTGTTCTTCCAATAGAACACTATGAGCCGACTCTTCGAGTAATGCTATATGACGAAGAGGCAAACTGGGAAGCCATGCGCCTGACATTAGACTCACTTCCTGAAAAGAGGGGCAATGCTGTCTTGCGCCATGAAATCTATCGCCTGAGAATGACTAGATCATACAACAAAAAAGTACACAGGCGTCCACTTAAAATAGGGGACTTTGTACTTAGAAAAATGGAAGCAGTTGGTAGGGCTAATGAGTCTGGCAAACTAACTCCCAACTGGGAAGGACCCTACCGAATCTATGAAGAAGTCAAGGACGGTACCTACCGTCTGGAAACACCAGACGGACAACCGTTGCCTCGAACTTGGAATGTAGATAATCTTAAGAAATATTTCTTTTGAATGATGCAAATAGTCAAGAGCTACTTAATAAAAGTTTGCACTTACTATTCAATTTTGTACTACGAGGGGCATGCCGTCTGTACCTTTACAGTCGGCTACTCTCCATTGAGTTTTTCACTCTATCTTCAGAGGGGCATGCCGTCTGTACCTTTACAGTCGGCTACTCTCCATTGAGTTTTTCACTCTATCTTCAGAGGGGCATGCCGTCTGTACCTTTACAGTCGGCTACTCTCCATTGAGTATTTTACTCACAATACTTAGCTAAAAAGATAAGGGCCTGGCCGACCCTGTGCCTAACAGGCGGCTACCCTCCTTTTACTTAGCACCTACGTTCACCAAGAACTTACCAAGGCCACAGGCCCGAATGATCAGACCAGGCGCCAAGCCAACTGATCAAATCTACAAAACTAATACGACCTGTCCCAACACCATAGCAGGCGTCCGACGGCATCCATCCGGATGAAATTCGTCGCAGAGAGCAGCTCCCTTTTGGGTGGAACATTGTTCTATAAACTAATTACACGACACCTATACGACTGTCCCCAAGGGCAACCACGTAGCCGTTTTTGAGACAAGGATAACTCTATCACTAATCAAACCAGTGGTAGCAGTTGACATCTGAGTCAGATGACCGCCTACATTACTTGGGATAAATACAGGGGGTACCTATTGAGTTAATAGCCAACAAACATTGGCGAATCAAGGGTCTAGCCGGCCTTCGCCTGGTACCTCTACTTCTCAAACAAAAGTGACGGCGACTGAGTAACTCCAACGTTAACTCATAAGTCACTCCCTCAAATTTGGTATGGAACCTAAAAGGTTTGAGTCGTCCGCCTGTTTAACAAACAGGGGCACTCAAACCCCTATTCCTACTAGGTAACCTATTGAGTTAATAGCCAACAAACATTGGCAAATCAAGGGGATCAGCCGGCCTCCGCCGCCTGGTACCTCTACTACTCAATCTAGATTGTGACGAAGACTAAGTAACTCCTATGTTAACTTAATAGTCACTCAAACTTAGTATGGAGCCTAAAAGGTATAAGTCGTCCGCCTGTTTTTAACAAACAGGGGCCCTCAATGCTAAGTTAAAAAATTATGAGTTAAAAGCCAACAACATTGGCAATAAAGGGAAACAACCGGTACCCGCCTGGTCAGACCACTTTCCTACTACACAATTCCTTGGCGACTAGTAATACTCTATTTACTTGGTCAGACCACTTTCCTACTTGGTTAAATTTACAAATTACAGGACCGCCTGCCTAAAAAGGATCCAGACAAAATAGTTCGAATACCGATTGGATAAATGGCCGACTGATCGTCTATCCTGGAAACAGACAACCAGTCGTCCAAGGGCATAGGCGGCGTACTAACTCTGCGTACCTGTCTGCAACGTTCGGCCATGTAAAACAGTCGGTCTAGTGAACAATTGGATATTAGATATGGAATACTTAGACAAATTTGAAGCAAAATAAAAATTCATTAAAAATAAGACGGTCATTAAAGACCAGCAAAATATTCAAATCCCCGGCCCCTGGCCGGGTAAATACAAAGCAAAACGGCACGCAGGCCGTGAAAGAATACATAAAGCTTAAGAAGGGGAAGTTCAGTATTAGCAGCTGCCGCCTGGTCAGCACTCTTCTTGCTAGACTCGGCTTCCTCTGCATCCTTTTTTGATGCCTTACCCCAAGCGGCACAAGCGCCACTACCGGCTCCTCCTCCTCCTCCAACTCTTCCCCCAACGCCTCTTCTTCAGCAGCCGCCAGGATCTGTTGATTATATGCATCCGAGCACTGGCGGTACGTTCTTTCCCAAGAGGCAAAGTCGGCACTGGGGAAGAGGCGGCCCCAGGTCATGCGCTGGATTTGAGCGGAGTCTTCCATCATCTCTCGGACCAGCTCTTTCTTCTCTTGCTCGGCCTTTTCCGAGAGCTCTTGGGTAAGACTCTTCTCCTGGGTCACCAGGCGTTCCTTTACGTTGGCCAAGGATTTCTCCATGGCTTCGTAAGAGTACATTTTCAGGCGAAGAGGCTTCAGCTCGGCCTTGAGATTTGTGATGGTCGCCTCCAGCTCGTCATTCTTCTTTTGGGCCGCCTCTAACTGAGCCCGAACAGCGGCGGTAGCCTGCGCCTGATAATAAAGAATATCAATGGTCAGTACTTCATTTTGGGCAATTTGAAACATTGCCTTATCACAGTCAGAGGCGGCCATAGCTTTTGCAGCCTTTACCTCTTTGTTTTTCCGATCAAGCGGCTTGCGAAGGCCGTTAACTCGGAGCAGGGCCTAAGTACACAAAAAAAAAAAAAAAAAAAAAAAAAAACAGGCGTCAGTTTCCAAACAAATAAGAAAACAGGCGTCCAGAAATTCAAATACTCAAAAAATATGCTAAGTATACCTCAGCAAGGACCCCTGCAATCCCGTCAAGGTCAAGGGTGCCGACACCCCTGACCGCCTCCCTTTCAGCTGGAGGAACTGCCCTGATCATAGACTTGGCCATCTCTACCAAGTCAGGCTCCTGGGGCCGGCTGCATCAAGCATAAACAAACGGATTAGACTTAGTAAAAAAGGAGGCAAGTCTAAAATTTACAAGGACAACTTCATACCTCTAGGCGACCCAGTTGGAGCTTTAGAAGAAGTGGCCGGCTGTTTCTCAGCCGCCACCTGTTTCCTGGCAGAACCAGGAGAGCTCCCAACAGTCGTCTTCCGGCCTTGGGGTCCGCTGTTGGGAAGATGAAGCTCTTGGAGCACCCGTCTAAAAAAGAAGAAAAACACAAAAAAAAAAAAAAAAAAAAGTCAGCATATGCATACACTTCAAAAAGAGGGTGAAAGGTTCGGAGCTCACCAAGGGTGGCCCCTTCTTGGGGGAGTCGGTTGAAGCTTGTTGCATAATAAAAAGAAAATTAAGAGTAAGAGAACTGAGTTACCTGAACGAGTGACGGTTGATGAAGTTCTGAAAATCCTGTGCAGTCGGCTTGTCAGAACAGGCGGTAGGCAGAAAAAGTCCAAAATGTCAGAGCAAGTTCAGGGGTCCGAATGTTCTCAAATAGTTCTCAAAGTGTGAAAATGACTCAAGGCAACTCTCCCTTATATAGGCGAAGTGAGAAGGCGAAGGGTCACTTCCAGAATTCAAAATTTTGGGCGGGAAAATCTCTCGTCCTTTCGCCGACTGACACCTGTAGCAGGCCGTCGCCCGTTACTGTGCGACACCTGTCACAGGTAACACGTGACCAGTCACGTGCCACCTGTGAGGGGCAAATGATTAGGGGATTTTGCTCCTCCCAATCGGAATGCGCCACGTGGACCAATCAGGTCCTGCCAAGTGTCCCCTAGTTGGAACTGTCAGGGCTTGCCACATGGCACGCGCTTATTCGTCCACCTTGGACCTGTTATGTCACGACATGTGCATACTCCATGCCTAATGGAGAAACCGGCCACCCAGGCCCAATTTCCGAGGGAAGCCCAATCGGCCCTAGGTTTACCTAAACCTAGGATGGGCACGTTTCCCAAGGTTATAAATACCTCCCTTAATCCTCATTAAGGAAGAGGAGAAGAAGTTTACGAAAAACATTACGGAACAAACACATTAATTACACACAGTAATAACTGGCTGATCTCGCCAACAAAGCAGATTACCTACGCTAATCACTCTCACCTAGAGAGACCTAATCACTTTAATTTCCGTATTAATTACTCCTTAATCAGTTACTAACTTGACCGTGGAGGCGGAGCTCACAGGAGTCTCCGTTATTTTGCAGGTACAGGCGTCCGGTTCCAGTCTCGGAATTGTAACTCTCCCGCAGGACATCAGAAAACCCCGAAACAAAATGCATTCAACGAGGCTATTGAATCATATGACAGTCAAACAAAACTTTTTAAATCAAATGAAAGTCAAATGCATTCAACAAAGCAAATTGACTCAATTGAAAGATAACCACATTCAAGCAAAGCTAATTGAATCAAATGAAAGTCTAACACATTTAAACAAAGCTATTTGAACCAAATGAAAGTCAAACACATTCAAGAAATGCTATTTGAATCAAATGAAAGTCAAACGCATTCAAAAAAGGTATTTAAATCAAGTGAAAGTCAAAATCATTCAAACAAAAGCTATTTGAATCAAATTAAAGTCAAACACATTGAAACAAAGCTTTTTGAATTAAATGAAAGTCAAATGCATTAAACAAAGCTAATTGATTCAAATGAAAGTCAATCACATTCAAACAAAGCTAATTTAATCAAATAAAAATCAAACACATTTCAAACAAAGCTTTTTCAATCAAATGAAATTCAAATGCATTCAAAATAGCGATTTGAATCAAGTGAAAGTCAAACAAAGCTTTTTTGAATCAAATGATTGTCAAATCCGTTCAACGATGCTAATTGAGTCATATGAAAAGTCAAGCACATTCAAACAAATCTTTTTGAATCAACTGAAAGTCAAATGCAATTAAAAAAAAGTAATTAAATCAAGTGAAAGTCAATTACATTTAAACAAAGCTTTTTAAATCAAATGAAAGTTAAATGCATTTCAAAAAAGCTAATTGAATCAAGTGAAAGTCTAGGTAATTCAAACAAAATTTTTTGAATCAAATGACTGTCAAATGCGGTTCAACGATGCTAATTGAATCAAATGAAAGTCAAACACATTCAAACAAAGCTTTTTGAATCAAATGAAAGTCATATGCATTCAACAAAAGCTAATTGAATCAAATGAAAGTCAATGGCATTCTAACAAACCTAATTGAATCAAACGAAAGTCAATGGCATTCTAACAAACCTAATTGAATCAAATGAAAGTCAACCACATTCAAAACAAAGCCAATTGAATCAAATGAAAGTTAACCACATTCAAACAAAGCTAATTTAAATCAAGTGAAATTCAAACACATTCAAACAAAGCTTTTTGAATCCAAAGAAAGTCAAATGGAGTTCAAAAAAAAGCTAATTGAATCAAGTGAAAGTCAAAACAAATTCAAACATAGCTTTTTGAATCAAATGATTGTCAAATGCATTCAACGATACTAATTGAATCATATGAAAGTCAAACACATTCAAACAAATCTTTTTGAATCAAATGAAAGTCAAATGCATTCAACAGATCAAATTGAATCAATTAAAAGTCAACCACATTCAAACAAGCTAATTAAATCCAATGGAAGGCAAACACATTCAAACAAAGCTATTTGAATCAAATGAAAGTCAAACACATTCAAACAATGCTATCTGAATCAAATGAAAGTCAAATGCATTCAAAAAAAGATAATTAAATCAAACGAAAGTCAAACACATTTAGACAAAGCTAATTGCATCAAATGAAAGTAAAAAACATTCAAACAAAGCTAATTAAAATCATATGAAAGTCAAATGCTTTCAAAAAAGCTAATAAAATCAAGTAAAATTCCAAAGAATTCAAACAAAGCTTTTTGAATCAAATGATTGTTAAATGCATTCAACGAGGCTAATTGAATCATATGACAGTCAAACAAAACTTTTTGAATCAAATGAAAATCAAATGCATTCAACAAAGCAAATTGACTCAATTGAAAGTTAACCACATTCAAGCAAAGCTAATTGAATCAAATGAAAGTCAAACACATTTAAACAAAGCTATTTGAACCAAATGAAAGTCAAACACATTCAAGAAATGCTATTTGAATCAAATGAAAGTCAATCGCATTCAAAAAAGGTATTTAAATCAAGTGAAAGTCAAAATCATTCAAACAAAGCTATTTGAATCAAATTAAAGTCAAACACATTCAAACAAAGCTTTTTTAATTAAATGAAAGTCAAATGCATTAAACAAAGCTAATTGATTCAAATGAAAGTCAATCACATTCAAACAAAGCTAATTTAATCAAATGAAAATCAAACACATTCAAACAAAGCTTTTTCAATCAAATGAAATTCAAATGCATTCAAAATAGCGATTTGGATCAAGTGAAAGTCAAACAAAGCTTTTTGAATCAAATGATTGTCAAATCCGTTCAACGATGCTAATTGAATCATATGAAAGTCAAGCACATTCAAACAAATCTTTTTGAATCAACTGAAAGTCAAATGCAATTAAAAAAAAGTAATGAAATCAAGTGAAAGTCAATTACATTTAAACAAAGCTTTTTAAATCAAATGAAAGTTAAATGCATTCAAAAAAAGCTAATTGAATCAAGTGAAAGTCTAGGTAATTCAAACAAAATTTTTTGAATCAAATGACTGTCAAATGCGTTCAACGATGCTAACTGAATCAAATGAAAGTCAAACACATTCAAACAAAGCTTTTTGAATCAAATGAAAGTCATATGCATTCAACAAAGCTAATTGAATCAAATGAAAGTCAATGGCATTCTAACAAACCTAATTGAATCAAACGAAAGTCAATGGCATTCTAACAAACCTAATTGAATCAAATGAAAGTCAACCACATTCAAACAA
This sequence comes from Chenopodium quinoa, assembly GCF_001683475.1. Lineage (NCBI taxonomy): Eukaryota > Viridiplantae > Streptophyta > Magnoliopsida > Caryophyllales > Amaranthaceae > Chenopodium > Chenopodium quinoa. The sequence continues at coordinate 20,565 of NW_018742688.1, forward strand.
AGCCAATTGAATCAAATGAAAGTTAACCACATTCAAACAAAGCTAATTTAAATCAAGTGAAATTCAAACACATTCAAACAAAGCATTTTGAATCCAAAGAAAAGTCAAATGAGTTTCAAAAAAGCTAATTGAATCAAGTGAAAGTCAAACAAATTCAAAACATAGCTTTTTGAATCAAATGATTGTCAAATGCATTCAACGATACTAATTGAATCATATGAAAGTCAAACACATTCAAACAAATCTTTTTGAATCAAATGAAAGTCAAATGCATTCAACAGATCAAATTGAATCAATTAAAAGTCAACCCACATTCAAACAAAGCAATTAAATCCAATGGAAGGCAAACACATTCAAACAAAGCTATTTGAATCAAATGAAAGTCAAACACATTCAAACAATGCTATCTGAATCAAATGAAAGTCAAATGCATTTCAAAAAAGATAATTAAATCAAACGAAAGTCAAACACATTTAGACAAAGCTAATTGCATCAAATGAAAGTAAAAAACATTCAAACAAAGCTAATTAAATCATATGAAAGTCAAATGCTTTCAAAAAAGCTAATAAAATCAAGTAAAATTCCAAAGAATTCAAAAAAGCTTTTTGAATCAAATGATTGTTAAATGCATTCAACGAGGCTAATTGAATCATATGACAGTCAAACAAAACTTTTTGAATCAAATGAAAATCAAATGCATTCAACAAAGCAAATTGACTCAATTGAAAGTTAACCACATTCAAGCAAAGCTAATTGAATCAAATGAAAGTCAAACACATTTAAACAAAGCTATTTGAACCAAATGAAAGTCAAACACATTCAAGAAATGCTATTTGAATCAAATGAAGTCAATCGCATTCAAAAAAGGTATTTAAATCAAGTGAAAGTCAAAATCATTCAAACAAAGCTATTTGAATCAAATTAAAGTCAAACACATTCAAACAAAGC
>NW_018742689.1:0-52484 GCF_001683475.1 Chenopodium quinoa
TGTGTGCTCGTCGGAAGTGAACTTCGCAATTTCTTCTTCTTTGTAATTCGTGCTTGTTTCTTTCCAATTAAGCTATTGGATCTTTCCTTGTTTTATCTTGTTTATTTTCTTGTTTGGGCAGCCCATAATGAAGCTATTTGGACCTTCTACAAGTGTCTTGGACCCTTCAAAAGAATTAGCCTCTTGATTCACAACAAATTGAATCAAATGAAAGTCAACACATTCAAACAAAGCTTTTGAATCAAATGAAAGTCAAATGCATTCATCAAAGCTAATTGAATCAAATGAGAGTCAAATGCATTCTACAAAGATAATTATATCAAATGAAAGTAAAACACATTCAAACATGGCTAATTGATTCAAATAAAAGTCAAACACATTCAAACAAAGGTTTTTGAATCATATGAAAGTCAAATGCATTCCAAAAAACCTAATTTATCAAATGAAAGTCAAATGCATTCTACAAAGCTAATTGAATCAATTGAAAGTGAAAAGCATTCAAACAAAGATAATTGAATCAAATGAAAGTCTAATGCATTCTACAAAGCTATTTGAATCAAATGAAAGTCAAACACATTCAAACAAAACTTTATGCATCTAATGAAAGTCAAATGCATTCAACAAAGCTAATTTAATCAAATGAAAGTCAAACACAATCACACAACGCTATTTGAATCAAATGAAAGTCTAATGCATTCTACAAAGCTAATTGAATCAAAAGAAAGTCAAACACATTCAAACAAAGCTTTTTAAATCAAATAAAAGTCAAATGCATTCAACAAAGCTAATTGAATCAAATGAGAGTCAAATGCATTTTATAAAGCTAATTAAATCAAATGAAAGTCAAACACATTAAAACAAAGCTAATTGATTCAAATGAAAGTCAAACACATTCAAACAAAGCTTTTTGAATCAAATTAAAGTCAAATGCATTCAAAGAAGCTATTTGAATCAAATGAAAGTCAAATGCATTTTACAAATCATATTGAATCAAATGAAAGCCAAATGCATTCTACAAAGCTAATTAAATCAAATGAAAGTCAAACACATTCAAACAAAGCTAATTGATTCAAATGAAAGTCAAACTCATTCAAACAAAGTTTTTGAATCAAAATTAAAGTCATATGCATACAACAAAGCTAATAAAGTCAAATGAAAGTCAAATGCATTTTAAAAGCTAATTGAATCAAATGAAAGTCAAACACATTCAAACAAAGCATTTTGAATCAAATGAAAGTGAAATGCTTTCAACAAAGCTAATTGAATCAAATGAAAGTCAAACTCATTCAAACAAAGCTTTTTGAATCGTATGAAAGTAAAATGCATTTAACAAAGCTAAGTGAATCAAATGAAAGTCAAATGCATTCTACAAAGCTAATTGAATCTAATAAAATCAAACACATTCAAACAAAGGTAATTGAATCAAATGAAAGTCAAACACATTCAAACAATGGTTTTTGAACCAAATGAAAGTCTAATGCATTCTATAAAGCTAATTGTATCAAATGAAAATCAAGCACATTCAAACAAAGCTATTTAAATCAAATGAAAGTCAAAGGCATTCTACAAAGCATTTTGAATCAAATGAAAGTCAAGCACAATCAAACAAAGATAATTGAATTAAATGAATGCCTAATGCATTCTACAACGCCAATTGAATCAAATGAAAGTCAAACACATTCAAACAAAGCTTTTTGAATCAAATCAAAGTAAAATGCATTCAATAAAGCTAATTGTATCAAATGAAATTCAAATGCATTCTACAAAGCAAATTAAATCAAATGAAAGTAAAACACATTCAAACATAGCTAATTGATTCAAATAAAAGTCAAACATATTCAAACAAAGCTTTTTAAATCATATGAAAGTCAAATGCATTCCACAAAGCTAATTTAATCACATGAAAGTCTAATGCATTTTACAAAGCTAATTGAATCAATTGAAAATGAAAAGCATTCAAACAAAGCTAATTGAATCAAATGAAACTCTAATGCATTCTACAAAGCTAATTGAATCAAATGAAAGCCAAACACATTCAAACAAAGCTTTTTGAATCAAATGAAAGTCAAATGCATTCAACAAAGCTAATTGAATCAAATGAAAGTCAAACACATTCAAAGAAAGGTAATTGAATCAAATAAAAGTTAAACACATTCAAACAAAGCTTTTTGAATCAAATGAAAGTCAAATGCATTCAACAAAGCTAATTGAATCAAATGAAATCCAAACACAATCAAAAAAGCTAATTGAATCAAATGAAAGTCTAATGCATTCTACAACGCCAATTGAATCAAATGAAAGTCAAACACATTCAAACAAAGCTTTTTGAATCAAATGAAAGTCAAATGCATTCATCAAAGCTAATTGAATCAAATGAGAGTCAAATGCATTCTACAAAGAAAATTAAATCAAATGAAAGTAAAACACATTCAAACATAGCTAATTGATTCAAATAAAAGTCAAACATATTCAAACAAAGCTTTTTAAATCATATGAAAGTCAAATGCATTCCACAAAGCTAATTTAATCAAATGAAAGTCAAATGCATTTTACAAAGCTAATTGAATCAATTTAAAATGAAAAGCATTCAAACAAAGCTAATTAAATCAAATGAAACTCTAATGCATTCTACAAAGCTAATTGAATCAAATGAAAGTCAAACACATTCAAACAAAGCTTTTTGAATCATATGAAAGTCAAATGCATTCAACAAAGCTAATTGAATCAAATGAAAGTCAAACACATTCAAACAAAGGCAATTGAATCAAATGAAAGTCAAACGCATTCAAATAATGTTTTGGAATCAAATGAAAGTCTAATGCATTCTATAAAGCTAATTGTATCAAATGAAAATCAAAACACATTCAAACAAAGCTAATTGAATCAAATGAAAGTTCTAATGCATTCTACAACGCCAATTGAATCAAATGAAAGTCAAACACATTCAAACAAAGCTTTTTGAATCAAATGAAAGTCAAATGCATTCATCAAAGCTAATTGAATCAAATGAGAGTCAAATGTATTCTACAAAGATAATTAAATTAAATGAAAGTAAAACACATTCAAACATAGCTAATTGATTCAAGTAAAAGTCAAACACATTCAAACAAAGGTTTTTAAATCATATGAAAGTCAAAATGCATTACAAAAAACCTAATTTTAATCAAATGAAAGTCAAATGCATTCTACAAAGCTAATTGAATCAATTGAAAGTGAAAAGCATTCAAACAAAGCTAATTAAATCAAATGAAAGTCTAATGCATTCTACAAAGCTAATTGCATCAAATGAAAGTCAAACACATTCAAACAAAACTTTATGAATCTAATGAAAGTCAAATGCATACAACAAAGCTAATTTAATCAAATGAAAGTCAAACACAATCACACAACGCTATTTGAATCGAATGAAAGTCTAATGCATTCTACAAAGCTAATTGAATCGAATGAAGTCAAACACATTCAAACAAAGCTTTTTAAATCAAATAAAAGTCAAATGCATTCAACAAAGCTAATGAATCAAATGAGAGTCAAATGCATTTTATAAAGGTAATTAAATCAAATTAAAGTCAAACACATTAAAACAAAGCTAAATTGATTCAAATGAAAGTCAAAACACATTCAAACAAAGCTTTTTGAATCAAATTAAAGTCAAATGCATTCAAAGAAGCTATTTGAGTCAAATGAAAGTCAAATGCATTCTACAAATCATATTGAATCAAATGAAAGCAAATGCATTCTACAAAGCTAATTAAATAAAATGAAATTCAAACACATTCAAACAAAGCTAATTGATTCAAATAAAAGCCAAACTCGTTCAAACAAATTTTTGATTCAAAATTAAAGTCATATGCATTCTACAAAGCTAATAAAGTCAAATGAAAGTCAAATGCATTCCAAAAAGCTAATTGAATCAAATGAAAGTAAAACACATTCAAACAAAGCTTTTTGAATCATATTAAAAGTCAAATGCATTCAAAGAAGCTATTTGAATAAAATGAAAGTCAGATGCATTTTTTCAAATCATATTGAATCAAATGAAAGTCAAATGCATTCTACAAAGCTAATTAAATCAAATAAAAGTCAAACACAATAAAACAAAGCTAATTGAATCAAATGAAAATCAACCACATTCAAACAAAGCTTTTTTAATCAAAAGAAAGTCAAATGCATTCAACAAAGCTCATTGAATCAAATGAAAGTCAAATGCATTCTATAAAGCTAATTAAATCAAATGAAAGTCAAACACATTCAAAACAAAGCTAATTGATTCAAATGAAAGTCAAACTCATTCAAACAAAGTTTTTGAATCAAAATTAAAGTCATATGCATACAACAAAGCTAATAAAGTCAAATGAAAGTCAAATGCATTTTAAAAGCCAATTGAATCAAATGAAAGTCAAACACATTCAAACAAAGCATTTTGAATCAAATGAAAGTGAAATGCTTTCAACAAAGCTAATTGAATCAAATGAAAGTCAAAACTCATTCAAACAAAGCTTTTTTGAATCGTAAGAAAGTAAAAATGCATTTAACAAAGCTAAGTGAATCAAATGAAAGTCTAATGCATTCTACAAAGCTAATTGAATCTAATAAAAGTCAAACACATTCAAACAAAGGTAATTGAATCAAATGAAAGTCAAACACATTCAAACAATGGTTTTGAATCAAATGAAAGTCTAATTGCATTCTATAAAGCTAATTGTATCAAATGAAAATCAAACACATTCAAACAAAGCTATTTAAATCAAATGAAAGTCAAATGCATTCTACAAAGCATATTGAATCAAATGAAAGTCAAGCACAATCAAACAAAGCTAATTGAATCAAATGAATGTCTACTGCATTCTACAACACCTATTGAATCAAATGAAAGTAAAACACATTCAAACAAACCTTTTTGAATCAAATCAAAGTAAAATGCATTCATTAAAGCTAATTGTATCAAATGAAATTCAAATGCATTCTACAAAGAAAATTAAATCAAATGAAAGTAAAACACATTCAAACATAGCTAATTGATTCAAATAAAAGTCAAACATATTCAAACAAAGCTTTTTAAATCATATAAAAGTCAAATGCATTCCACAAAGCTAATTTAATCAAATGAAAGTCAAATGCATTTTACAAAGCTAATTGAATCAATTGAAAATGAAAAGCATTCAAACAAAGCTAATTAAATCAAATGAAACTCTAATGCATTCTACAAAGCTAATTGAATCAAATGAAAGTCAAACACATTCAAACAAAGCTTTTTGAATCAAATGAAAGTAAAATGCATTCAACAAAGCTAATTGAATCAAATGAAAGTCAAACACATTTAAACAAAGGTAATTGAATCAAATGAAAGTCAAACACATTCAAACAAAGCTTTTTGAATCAAATGAAAGTCAAATGCATTCAACAAAGCTAATTGAATCAAATGAAAGTCAAACACAATCAAACAAAGCTAATTGAATCAAATGAAAGTCTAATGCATTCTACACGCATCTAAAATCACACAAGTAACACAAGTCCTTCGAATTTCGTTAGAAAATCGAACAACTTAAAGATAACAAACCGGATATGACTTTGAAAACGACCACTCCTGGAACGAATTCAACGCATCTCAAATTACCTAGACCACTCCTGGAACTAAGTACTTTGATGAACAAAACTTAGACTACTCCTAGAACTAAGAATTGAACGTTCTAATTATCAAAACAACTCCTTGAATTGAAAACTAGCAAAAGAATTTGTAAGCAATTAAGCAAAACAAACAATAAACTTGTATTGAATTTTCTGGTTTTTGTTGTTGTGTACAAAGCCACGAAAAATCCCTTATTTATAGACTAAAACTAACTATTCCTAAGTCTATTCAAACTAGAAAAAACCCTAGCCTTGATCCCAAAGTATCCTAGATAGAATAGGAAAACCAATTCTGATGGAACTAGGAAACTAGTAATAAGACTAGTTCTAATTAACCTAAAACTTCTTAAAACAATTCCTAATTGACTTAGAAATTATTTTAAAATAAAATAATAGAAATTAAGAAGATTCCTAATTGCTTAAACCAAGAAAAACCCTTTCAAGTGAAAGGTAAAAACTTGCAAGCAAAAACTCTAGCAAAAAACTAAGTAAAGAAAATCATGCTTTTCGTTCTGTCGCCGAAACACTTTGCACGCGCCACCAAGGTGGTGCACGCGCCAGACCAATGTCAAGGTGGGTCCAAGGCGGAGCTAGGGAGTCGGCGCGTGGGCCAGGAGTCGGCGCGTGGCAGTATGTGTGCTCGTTGGAAGTGAACTTCGCAATTTCTTCTTCTTTGTAATTCGTGCTTGTTTCTTTCCAATTTAAGCTATTGGATCTTTCCTTGTTTATTTTCTTGTTTGGGCAGCCCATAATGAAGCTATTTGGACCTTCTACAAGTGTCTTGGACCCTTCAAAAGAATTAGCCTCTTGATTCACATCAAATTGAATCAAATGAAAGTCAAACACATTCAAACAAAGCTTTTTGAATCAAATGAAAGTCAAATGCATTCATCAAAGCTAATTGAATCAAATGAGAGTCAAATGCATTCTACAAAGATAATTAAATCAAATGAAAGTAAAACACATTCAAACATAGTTAATTGATTCAAATAAAAGTCAAACACATTCAAACAAAGGTTTTTGAATCATATGAAAGTCAAATGCATTCCAAAAACCTAATTTAATCAAATGAAAGTCAAATGCATTCTACAAAGGTAATTGAATCAATTGAAAGTGAAAAGCATTCAAACAAAGATAATTGAATCAAATGAAATTCTAATGCATTCTACAAAGCTAATTGAATCAAATGAAAGTCAAACACATTCAAACAAAACTTTATGCATCTAATGAAAGTCAAATGCATTCAACAAACCTTATTTAATCAAATGAAAGTCAAACACAATCACACAACGCTATTTCAATCAAATGAAAGTCTAATGCATTCTACAAAGCTAATTGAATCAGAAGAAAGTCAAACACATTCAAACAAAGCTTTTTAAATCAAATAAAAGTCAAATGCATTCAACAAATCTAATTGAATCAAATGAGAGTCAAATGCATTTTATAAAGCTAATTAAATCAAATGAAAGTCAAACACATTGAAACAAAGGCTAATTGATTCAAATGAAAGTCAAAAACATTCAAACAAAGCTTTTTGAATCAAATTAAAGTCAAATGCATTCAAAGAAGCTATTTTAATCAAATGAAAGTCAAATGCATTCTACAAATCATATTGAATCAAATGAAAGCCAAATGCATTCTACAAAGCTAATTAAATCAAATGAAAGTTTAACACATTCAAACAAAGCTAATTGTATCAAATGAAAATCAAACACATTCAAACAAAGCTTTTTGAATAATATTAAAAGTCAAATACATTCAAAGAAGCTATTTGAATCAAATGAAAGTCAGATGCATTTTTCAAATCATATTGCAACAAATGAAAGTCAAATGCATTCTACAAAGCTAATTAATTCAAATGAAAGTCAAACACAATAAAACAAAGCTAATTGAATCAAATGAAAGTCAACCACATTCAAACAAAGCTTTTTTAATCAAAAGAAAGTCAAATGCTTTTAACAAAGCTCATTGAATCAAATGAAAGTCAAATGCATCATATAAAGCTAATTAAATCAAATGAAAGTCAAACACATTCAAACAAAGCTAATTGATTCAAATGAAAGTCAAACTCATTCAAACAAAGTTTTTGAATCAAAATTAAAGTCATATGCATACAACAAAGCTAATAAAGTCAAATGAAAGTCAAATGCATTTTAAAAGCTAATTGAATCAAATGAAAGTCAAACACATTCAAACAAAGCATTTTGAATCAAATGAAAGTGAAATGCTTTCAACAAAGCTAATTGAATCAAATGAAAGTCAAACTCATTCAAACAAAGCTTTTTGAATCGTATGAAAGTAAAATGCATTTAACAAAGCTAAGTGAATCAAATGAAAGTCAAATGCATTCTACAAAGCTAATTGAATCTAATAAAAGTCAAACACATTCAAACAAAGGTAATTGAATCAAATGAAAGTCAAACACATTCAAACAATGGTTTTTGAATCAAATGAAAGTTTAATGCATTCTATAAAGCTAATTGTATCAAATGAAAATCAAACGCATTCAAACAAAGCTATTTAAATCAAATGAAAGTCAAATGCATTCTACAAAGCATATTGAATCAAATGAAAGTCAAGCACAATCAAACAAAGCTATTTGAATCAAATGAATGTCTAATGCATTCTACAACGCCAATTGAATCAAATGAAAGTCAAACACATTCAAACAAAGCTTTTTGAATCAAATCAAAGTAAAATGCATTCATTAAAGCTAATTGTATCAAATGAAATTCAAATGCATTCTACAAAGCAAATTAAATCAAATGAAAGTAAAACACATTCAAACATAGCTAATTGATTCAAATAAAAGTCAAACATATTCAAACAAAGCTTTTTAAATCATATAAAAGTCAAATGCATTCCACAAAGCTAATTTATTCAAATGAAAGTCAAATGCATTTTACAAAGCTAATTGAATCAATTGAAAATGAAAAGCATTCAAACAAAGCTAATTGAATCAAATGATACTCTAATGCATTCTACAAAGCTAATTAAATCAAATGAAAGCCAAACACATTCAAACAAAGCTTTTTGAATCAAATGAAAGTCAAATGCATTCAACAAAGCTAATTGAACCAAATGAAAGTCAAACACATTCAAACAAAGGTAATTGAATCAAATGAAAGTCAAACACATTCAAACAAAGCTTTTTGAATCAAATGAAAGTCAAATGCATTCAACAAAGCGAATTGAATCAAATAAAAGTCAAACACAATCAAACAAAGCTAATTGAATCAAATGAAAGTCTAATGCATTCTACAACGCCAATTGTGATGTGGATTTAAACCCCTTAACTTAATAAAGAATCTAAAATCACACAAGTAACACAAGCCCTTCGAATTTCGTTATAAAATCGAACAACTTAAAGATAACAAACCGGATAAGACTTTGAAAACGACCACTCCTGGAACGAATTCAACGCCTCTCAAATTACCTAGACCACTCCTGGAACTAAGTACTTTGATGAACAAAACTTAGACTACTCCTAGAACTAAGAATTGAACGTTCTAATTATCAAAAAAAACTCCTGGAATTGAAAACTAGCAAAAGAATTTGTAAGCAATTAAGCAAAACAAACAATAAACTTGTATTGAATTTTCTGGTTTTTGTTGTTGTGTACAAAGCCACGAAAAATCCCTTATTTATAGACTAAAACTAACTATTCCTAAGTCTATTCAAACTAGAAAAAACCCTAGCCTTGATCCCAAAGTATCCTAGATCGAATAGGAAAACTAATTCTAATGGAACTAGGAAACTAGTAATAAGACTAGTTCTAATTAACCTAAAACTTCTTAAAACAATTCCTAATTGACTTAGAAATTATTTTAAAATAAAATAACAGAAATTAAGAAGATTCCTAATTGCTTAAACCAAGAAAAACCCTTTCAAGTGAAAGGTAAAAACTTGCAAGCAAAAACTCTAGAAAAAACTAAGTAAAGAAAATCATGCTTTTCGTTCTGTCGCCGAAACTCTTTGCACGCGCCACCAAGGTGGTGCACGCGCCAGACCAATGTCAAGGTGGGTCCAAGGCGGAGCTAGGGAGTCGGCGCGTGGGCCAGGAGTCGGCGCGTGGCTGCATGTGTGCTCGTCGGAAGTGAACTTCGCAATTTCTTCTTCTTTGTAATTCGTGCTTGTTTCTTTCCAATTTAAGCTATTGGATCTTTCCTTGTTTATTATCTTGTTTATTTTCTTGTTTGGGCAGCCCATAATGAAGCTATTTGGACCTTCTACAAGTGTCTTGGACCCTTCAAAAGAATTAGCCTCTTGATTCACAACAAATTGAATCAAATGAAAGTCAAACACATTCAAACAAAGCTTTTTGAATCAAATGAAAGTCAAATGCATTCATCAAAGCTAATTGAATCAAATGAGAGTCAAATGCATTCTACAAAGATAATTATATCAAATGAAAGTAAAACACATTCAAACATAGCTAATTGATTCAAATAAAAGTCAAACACATTCAAACAAAGGTTTTTGAATCATATGAAAGTCAAATGCATTCCAAAAACCTAATTTAATCAAATGAAAGTCAAATGCATTCTACAAAGCTAATTGAATCAATTGAAAGTGAAAAGCATTCAAACAAAGATAATTGAATCAAATGAAAGTCTAATGCATTCTACAAAGCTAATTGAATCAAATGAAAGTCAAACACATTCAAACAAAACTTTATGCATGTAATGAAAGTCAAATGCATTCAACAAAGCTAATTTAATAAAATGAAAGTCAAACACAATCACACAACGCTATTTGAATCAAATGAAAGTCTAATGCATTCTACAAAGCTAATTGAATCAAAAGAAAGTCAAACACATTCAAACAAAGCTTTTTAAAATCAAATAAAAGTCAAATGCATTCAACAAAGATAATTGAATCAAATGCGAGTCAAATGCATTTTATAAAGCTAATTAAATCAAATGAAAGTCAAACACATTAAAACATAGCTAATTGATTCAAATGAAAGTCAAACACATTCAAACAAAGCTTTTTGAATCACATTAAAGTCAAATGCATTCAAAGAAGCTATTTGAATCAAATGAAAGTCAAATGCATTCTACAAATCATATTGAATCAAATGAAAGCCTAATGCATTCTACAAAGCTAATTAAATCAAATGAAAGTCAAAACACATTCAAACAAAAGCTAATTGTATCAAATGAAAATCAAACACATTCAAACAAAGCTTTTTGAATCATATTAAAAGTCAAATACATCAAAGAAGCTATTTGAATCAAATGAAAGTCAGATGCATTTTTCAAATCATATTGCAACAAATGAAAGTCAAATGCATTCTACAAAGTTAATTAATTCAAATGAAAGTCAAACACAATAAAACAATGCTAATTGAATCAAATGAAAGTCAACCATATTCAAACAAAGCTTTTTTAATCAAAAGAAAGTCAAATGCTTTTAACAAAGCTCATTGAATCAAATGAAAGTCAAATGCATTCTATAAAGCTAATTAAATCAAATGAAAGTCAAACACATTCAAACAAAGCTAATTGATTCAAATGAAAGTCAAACTCATTCAAACGAAGTTTTTGAATCAAAATTAAAGTCATATGCATACAACAAAGCTAATAAAGTCAAATGAAAGTCAAATGCATTTTAAAAGCTAATTGAATCAAATGAAAGTCAAACACATTCAAACAAAGCATTTTGAATCAAATGAAAGTGAAATGCTTTCAACAAAGCTAATTGAATCAAATGAAAGTCAAACTCATTCAAACAAAGCTTTTTGAATCGTATGAAAGTAAAATGCATTTAACAAAGCTAAGTGAATCAAATGAAAGTCAAATGCATTCTACAAAGCTAATTGAATCTAATAAAAGTCAAACACATTCAAACAAAGGTAATTGAATCAAATGAAAGTCAAACACATTCAAACAATGGTTTTTGAATCAAATGAAAGTTTAATGCATTCTATAAAGCTAATTGTATCAAATGAAAATCAAACGCATTCAAACAAAGCTATTTAAATCAAATGAAAGTCAAATGCATTCTACAAAGCATATTGAATCAAATGAAAGTCAAGCACAATCAAACAAAGCTATTTGAATCAAATGAATGTCTAATGCATTCTACAACGCCAATTGAATCAAATGAAAGTCAAACACATTCAAACAAAGCTTTTTGAATCAAATCAAAGTAAAATGCATTCATTAAAGCTAATTGTATCAAATGAAATTCAAATGCATTCTACAAAGCAAATTAAATCAAATGAAAGTAAAACACATTCAAACATAGCTAATTGATTCAAATAAAAGTCAAACATATTCAAACAAAGCTTTTTAAATCATATAAAAGTCAAATGCATTCCACAAAGCTAATTTATTCAAATGAAAGTCAAATGCATTTTACAAAGCTAATTGAATCAATTGAAAATGAAAAGCATTCAAACAAAGCTAATTGAATCAAATGATACTCTAATGCATTCTACAAAGCTAATTAAATCAAATGAAAGCCAAACACATTCAAACAAAGCTTTTGAATCAAATGAAAGTCAAATGCATTCAACAAAGCTAATTGAACCAAATGAAAGTCAAACACATTCAAACAAAGGTAATTGAATCAAATGAAAGTCAAACACATTCAAACAAAGCTTTTTGAATCAAATGAAAGTCAAATGCATTCAACAAAGCGAATTGAATCAAATAAAAGTCAAACACAATCAAACAAAGCTAATTGAATCAAATGAAAGTCTAATGCATTCTACAACGCCAATTGTGATGTGGATTTAAACCCCTTAACTTAATAAAGAATCTAAAATCACACAAGTAACACAAGCCCTTCGAATTTCGTTATAAAATCGAACAACTTAAAGATAACAAACCGGATAAGACTTTGAAAACGACCACTCCTGGAACGAATTCAACGCCTCTCAAATTACCTAGACCACTCCTGGAACTAAGTACTTTGATGAACAAAACTTAAACTACTCCTAGAACTAAGAATTGAACGTTCTAAATATCAAAAAAACTCCTTGAATTGAAAACTAGCAAAAGAATTTGTAAGCAATTAAGCAAAACAAACAATAAACTTGTATTGAATTTTCTGGTTTTTGTTGTTGTGTACAAAGCCACGAAAAATCCCTTATTTATAGACTAAAACTAACTATTCCTAAGTCTATTTCAAACTAGAAAAAACCCTAGCCTTGATCCCAAAGTATCCTAGATCGAATAGGAAAACTAATTCTAATGGAACTAGGAAACTAGTAATAAGACTAGTTCTAATTAACCTAAAACTTCTTAAAACAATTCCTAATTGACTTAGAAATTATTTTAAAATAAAATAACAGAAATTAAGAAGATTCCTAATTGCTTAAACCAAGAAAAACCCTTTCAAGTGAAAGGTAAAAACTTGCAAGCAAAAACTCTAGAAAAAACTAAGTAAAGAAAATCATGCTTTTCGTTCTGTCGCCGAAACTCTTTGCACGCGCCACCAAGGTGGTGCACGCGCCAGACCAATGTCAAGGTGGGTCCAAGGCGGAGCTAGGGAGTCGGCGCGTGGGCCAGGAGTCGGCGCGTGGCTGCATGTGTGCTCGTCGGAAGTGAACTTCGCAATTTCTTCTTCTTTGTAATTCGTGCTTGTTTCTTTCCAATTTAAGCTATTGGATCTTTCCTTGTTTATTATCTTGTTTATTTTCTTGTTTGGGCAGCCCATAATGAAGCTATTTGGACCTTCTACAAGTGTCTTGGACCCTTCAAAAGAATTAGCCTCTTGATTCACAACAAATTGAATCAAATGAAAGTCAAACACATTCAAACAAAGCTTTTTGAATCAAATGAAAGTCAAATGCATTCATCAAAGCTAATTGAATCAAATGAGAGTCAAATGCATTCTACAAATATAATTATATCAAATGAAAGTAAAACACATTCAAACATAGCTAATTGATTCAAATAAAAGTCAAACACATTCAAACAAAGGTTTTTTGAATCATATGAAAGTCAAATGCATTCCAAAAACCTAATTTAATCAAATGAAAGTCAAATGCATTCTACAAAGCTAATTGAATCAATTGAAAGTGAAAAGCATTCAAACAAAGATAATTGAATCAAATGAAAGTCTAATGCATTCTACAAAGCTAATTGAATCAAATGAAAGTCAAACACATTCAAACAAAACTTTATGCATCTAATGAAAGTCAAATGCATTCAACAAAGCTAATTTAATAAAATGAAAGTCAAACACAATCACACAACGCTATTTGAATCAAATGAAAGTCTAATGCATTCTACAAAGCTAATTGAATCAAAAGAAAGTCAAACACATTCAAACAAAGCTTTTTAAATCAAATAAAAGTCAAATGCATTCAACAAAGATAATTGAATCAAATGCGAGTCAAATGCATTTTATAAAGCTAATTAAATCAAATGAAAGTCAAACACATTAAAACATAGCTAATTGATTCAAATGAAAGTCAAACACATTCAAACAAAGCTTTTTGAATCACATTAAAGTCAAATGCATTCAAAGAAGCTATTTGAATCAAATGAAAGTCAAATGCATTCTACAAATCATATTGAATCAAATGAAAGCCTAATGCATTCTACAAAGCTAATTAAATCAAATGAAAGTCAAACACATTCAAACAAAGCTAATTGTATCAAATGAAAATCAAACACATTCAAACAAAGCTTTTTGAATCATATTAAAAGTCAAATACATTCAAAGAAGCTATTTGAATCAAATGAAAGTCAGATGCATTTTTCAAATCATATTGCAACAAATGAAAGTCAAATGCATTCTACAAAGTTAATTAATTCAAATGAAAGTCAAACACAATAAAACAAAGCTAATTGAATCAAATGAAAGTCAACCATATTCAAACAAAGCTTTTTTAATCAAAAGAAAGTCAAATGCTTTTAACAAAGCTCATTGAATCAAATGAAAGTCAAATGCATTCTATAAAGCTAATTAAATCAAATGAAAGTCAAACACATTCAAACAAAGCTAATTGATTCAAATGAAAGTCAAACTCATTCAAACAAAGTTTTTGAATCAAAATTAAAGTCATATGCATACAACAAAGCTAATAAAGTCAAATGAAAGTCAAATGCATTTTAAAAGCTAATTGAATCAAATGAAAGTCAAACACATTCAAACAAAGCATTTTGAATCAAATGAAAGTGAAATGCTTTCAACAAAGCTAATTGAATCAAATGAAAGTCAAACTCATTCAAACAAAGCTTTTTGAATCGTATGAAAGTAAAATGCATTTAACAAAGCTAAGTGAATCAAATGAAAGTCAAATGCATTCTACAAAGCTAATTGAATCTAATAAAAGTCAAACACATTCAAACAAAGGTAATTGAATCAAATGAAAGTCAAACACATTCAAACAATGGTTTTTGAATCAAATGAAAGTCTAATGCATTCTATAAAGCTAATTGTATCAAATGAAAATCAAACGCATTCAAACAAAGCTATTTAAATCAAATGAAAGTCAAATGCATTCTACAAAGCATATTGAATCAAATGAAAGTCAAGCACAATCAAACAAAGCTAATTGAATCAAATGAATGTCTAATGCATTCTACAACGCCAATTGAATCAAATGAAAGTCAAAACACATTCAAACAAAGCTTTTTGAATCAAATCAAAGTAAAATGCATTCATTAAAGCTAATTGTATCAAATGAAAGTCAAATGCATTCTACAAAGCTAATTGAATCAATTGAAAGTGAAAAGCATTCAAACAAAGATAATTGAATCAAATGAAAGTCTAATGCATTCTACAAAGCTAATTGAATCAAATGAAAGTCAAACACATTCAAACAAAACTTTATGCATGTAATGAAAGTCAAATGCATTCAACAAAGCTAATTTAATAAAATGAAAGTCAAACACAATCACACAACGCTATTTGAATCAAATGAAAGTCTAATGCATTCTACAAAGCTAATTGAATCAAAAGAAAGTCAAACACATTCAAACAAAGCTTTTTAAATCAAATAAAAGTCAAATGCATTCAACAAAGATAATTGAATCAAATGCGAGTCAAATGCATTTTATAAAGCTAATTAAATCAAATGAAAGTCAAACACATTAAAACATAGCTAATTGATTCAAATGAAAGTCAAACACATTCAAACAAAGCTTTTTGAATCACATTAAAGTCAAATGCATTCAAAGAAGCTATTTGAATCAAATGAAAGTCAAATGCATTCTACAAATCATATTGAATCAAATGAAAGCCTAATGCATTCTACAAAGCTAATTAAATCAAATGAAAGTCAAACACATTCAAACAAAGCTAATTGTATCAAATGAAAATCAAACACATTCAAACAAAGCTTTTTGAATCATATTAAAAGTCAAATACATTCAAAGAAGCTATTTGAATCAAATGAAAGTCAGATGCATTTTTCAAATCATATTGCAACAAATGAAAGTCAAATGCATTCTACAAAGTTAATTAATTCAAATGAAAGTCAAACACAATAAAACAATGCTAATTGAATCAAATGAAAGTCAACCATATTCAAACAAAGCTTTTTTAATCAAAAGAAAGTCAAATGCTTTTAACAAAGCTCATTGAATCAAATGAAAGTCAAATGCATTCTATAAAGCTAATTAAATCAAATGAAAGTCAAACACATTCAAACAAAGCTAATTGATTCAAATGAAAGTCAAACTCATTCAAACGAAGTTTTTGAATCAAAATTAAAGTCATATGCATACAACAAAGCTAATAAAGTCAAATGAAAGTCAAATGCATTTTAAAAGCTAATTGAATCAAATGAAAGTCAAAACACATTCAAACAAAGCATTTTGAATCAAATGAAAGTGAAATGCTTTTCAACAAAGCTAATTGAATCAAATGAAAGTCAAACTCATTCAAACAAAGCTTTTTGAATCGTATGAAAGTAAAATGCATTTAACAAAGCTAAGTGAATCAAATGAAAGTCAAATGCATTCTACAAAGCTAATTGAATCTAATAAAAGTCAAACACATTCAAACAAAGGTAATTGAATCAAATGAAAGTCAAACACATTCAAACAATGGTTTTTGAATCAAATGAAAGTTTAATGCATTCTATAAAGCTAATTGTATCAAATGAAAATCAAACGCATTCAAACAAAGCTATTTAAATCAAATGAAAGTCAAATGCATTCTACAAAGCATATTGAATCAAATGAAAGTCAAGCACAATCAAACAAAGCTATTTGAATCAAATGAATGTCTAATGCATTCTACAACGCCAATTGAATCAAATGAAAGTCAAACACATTCAAACAAAGCTTTTTGAATCAAATCAAAGTAAAATGCATTCATTAAAGCTAATTGTATCAAATGAAATTCAAATGCATTCTACAAAGCAAATTAAATCAAATGAAAGTAAAACACATTCAAACATAGCTAATTGATTCAAATAAAAGTCAAACATATTCAAACAAAGCTTTTTAAATCATATAAAAGTCAAATGCATTCCACAAAGCTAATTTATTCAAATGAAAGTCAAATGCATTTTACAAAGCTAATTGAATCAATTGAAAATGAAAAGCATTCAAACAAAGCTAATTGAATCAAATGATACTCTAATGCATTCTACAAAGCTAATTAAATCAAACGAAAGCCAAACACATTCAAACAAAGCTTTTTTGAATCAAATGAAAGTAAAATGCATTCAACAAAGCTAATTGAACCAAATGAAAGTCAAACACATTCAAACAAAGGTAATTGAATCAAATGAAAGTCAAACACATTCAAACAAAGCTTTTTGAATCAAATGAAAGTCAAATGCATTCAACAAAGCGAATTGAATCAAATAAAAGTCAAACACAATCAAACAAAGCTAATTGAATCAAATGAAAGTCTAATGCATTCTACAAACGCCAATTGTGATGTGGATTTAAACCCCTTAACTTAATAAAGAATCTCAAATCACACAAGTAACACAAGCCTTCGAATTTCGTTATAAAATCGAACAACTTAAAGATAACAAACCGGATAAGACTTTGAAAACGACCACTCCTGGAACGAAATTCAACGCCTCTCAAATTACCTAGACCACTCCTGGAACTAAGTACTTTGATGAACAAAACTTAGACTACTCCTAGAACTAAGAATTGAACGTTCTAAATATCTAAAAAACTCCTTGAATTGAAAACTAGCAAAAGAATTTGTAAGCAATTAAGCAAAACAAACAATAAACTTGTATTGAATTTTCTGGTTTTTGTTGTTGTGTACAAAGCCACGAAAAATCCCTTATTTATAGACTAAAACTAACTATTCCTAAGTCTATTCAAACTAGAAAAAACCCTAGCCTTGATCCCAAAGTATCCTAGATCGAATAGGAAAACTAATTCTAATGGAACTAGGAAACTAGTAATAAGACTAGTTCTAATTAACCTAAAACTTTCTTAAAACAATTCCTAATTGACTTAGAAATTATTTTAAAATAAAATAACAGAAATTAAGAAGATTCCTAATTGCTTAAACCAAGAAAAACCCTTTCAAGTGAAAGGTAAAAACTTGCAAGCAAAAACTCTAGAAAAAACTAAGTAAAGAAAATCATGCTTTTCGTTCTGTCGCCGAAACTCTTTGCACGCGCCACCAAGGTGGTGCACGCGCCAGACCAATGTCAAGGTGGGTCCAAGGCGGAGCTAGGGAGTCGGCGCGTGGGCCAGGAGTCGGCGCGTGGCTGCATGTGTGCTCGTCGGAAGTGAACTTCGCAATTTCTTCTTCTTTGTAATTCGTGCTTGTTTTCTTTCCAATTTAAGCTATTGGATCTTTCCTTGTTTATTATCTTGTTTATTTTCTTGTTTGGGCAGCCCATAATGAAGCTATTTGGACCTTCTACAAGTGTCTTGGACCCTTCAAAAGAATTAGCCTCTTGATTCACAAACAAATTGAATCAAATGAAAGTCAAACACATTCAAACAAAGCTTTTTGAATCAAATGAAAGTCAAATGCATTCATCAAAGCTAATTGAATCAAATGAGAGTCAAATGCATTCTACAAAGATAATTATATCAAATGAAAGTAAAACACATTCAAACATAGCTAATTGATTCAAATAAAAGTCAAACACATTCAAACAAAGGTTTTTGAATCATATGAAAGTCAAATGCATTCCAAAAAACCTAATTTAATCAAATGAAAGTCAAATGCATTCTACAAAGCTAATTGAATCAATTGAAAGTGAAAAGCATTCAAACAAAGATAATTGAATCAAATGAAAGTCTAATGCATTCTACAAAGCCAATTGAATCAAATGAAAGTCAAACACATTCAAACAAAACTTTATGCATCTAATGAAAGTCAAATGCATTCAACAAAGCTAATTTAATAAAATGAAAGTCAAACACAATCACACAACGCTATTTGAATCAAATGAAAGTCTAATGCATTCTACAAAGCTAATTGAATCAAAAGAAAGTCAAACACATTCAAACAAAGCTTTTTAAATCAAATAAAAGTCAAATGCATTCAACAAAGATAATTGAATCAAATGCAAGTCAAATGCATTTATAAAGCTAATTAAATCAAATGAAAGTCAAACACATTAAAACATAGCTAATTGATTCAAATGAAAGTCAAACACATTCAAACAAAGCTTTTTGAATCACATTAAAGTCAAATGCATTCAAAGAAGCTATTTGAATCAAATGAAAGTCAAATGCATTCTACAAATCATATTGAATCAAATGAAAGCCTAATGCATTCTACAAAGCTAATTAAATCAAATGAAAGTCAAACACATTCAAACAAAGCTAATTGTATCAAATGAAAATCAAACACATTCAAAAAAAGCTTTTTGAATCATATTAAAAGTCAAATACATTCAAAGAAGCTATTGAATCAAATGAAAGTCAGATGCATTTTTCAAATCATATTGCAACAAATGAAAGTCAAATGCATTCTACAAAGTTAATTAATTCAAATGAAAGTCAAACACAATAAAACAAAGCTAATTGAATCAAATGAAAGTCAACCATATTCAAACAAAGCTTTTTTAATCAAAAGAGAAGTCAAATGCTTTCAACAAAGCTCATTGAATCAAATGAAAGTCAAATGCATTCAAAGCTAATTAAATCAAATGAAAGTCAAACACATTCAAACAAAGCTAATTGATTCAAATGAAAGTCAAACTCATTCAAACAAAGTTTTTGAATCAAAATTAAAGTCATATGCATACAACAAAGCTAATAAAGTCAAATGAAAGTCAAATGCATTTTTAAAAGCTAATTGAATCAAATGAAAGTCAAACACATTTAAACAAAGCAATTTGAATCAAATGAAAGTCAATGCTTTCAACAAAGCTGATTGAATCAAATGAAAGTCAAACTCATTCAAAATAAAGCTTTTTGAATCGTACGAAAGTAAAATGCATTTAAAAAAGCTAAGTGAATCAAATGAAAGTCAAATGCATTCCACAAAGCTAATTGAATCTAATAAAAGTCAAACACATTCTAACAAAGGTAATTGAAACAAATGAAAGTCAAACGCATTCAAACAAATTTTTGAATCAAATGAAAGTCTAATGCATTCTACAAAGCTAATTGTATCAAATGAAAATCCAACACATTCAAACAAATTTTAAATCAAATGAAAGTCAAATCATTCTACAAAGCATATTGAATCAAATGAAAGTCAAACACAATCAAACAAAGCAAATCAAATGAATGTCTAATGCATTCTACAACGCCAATTGAATCAAATGAAAGTCAAACACATTCAAACAAAGCTTTTTGAATAATCAAAGTAAAATGCATTCATTAAAGCTAATTGTATCAAATGAAAATTCAAATGCATTCTACAAAGCAAATTAAATCAAATGAAAGTAAAACACATTCAAAATAGCTAATTGAATCAAATAAAAGTCAAACATATTCAAACAAAGCTTTTTAAATCATATGAAAGTCAAATGCATTCCACAAAGCAAATTTAATCAAATGAAAGTCAAATGCATTTTACAAAGCTAATTGAATCAATTGAAAATGAAAAGCATTCAAACAAAGCTAATTGAATCAAATGAAACTCTAATGCATTCTACAAAGCTAATTGAACAAATGAAAGTCAAACACATTCAAACAAAGCTTTTTGAATCAAATGAAAGTCAAATACATTCAACAAAGCTAATTGAATCAAATGAAAGTCAAACACAATCAAACAAAGCTAATTGAATCAAATGAAAGTCTAATGCATTCTAAAACGCCAATTGAATCAAATGAAAGTCAAACACATTCAAACAAAGCTTTTTGAATCAAATGAAATTCAAATGCATTCATCAAAATTAATTGAATCAAATGAAAGTCAAATGCATTCTACAAAGATAATTAAATCAAATGAAAGTAAAACACATTCAAACATAGCTAATTGATTCAAATAAAAGTCAAACACATTCAAACAAAGGTTTTTGAATCATATGAAAGTCAAATGCATTCAAAAACCTAATTTAATCAAATGAAAGTCAAATGCATTCTACAAAGCTAATTGAATCAATTTAAAAGTGAAAAAGCATTCAAACAAAGCTAATTGAATCAAATGAAAGTCTAATGCATTCTACAAGCTAATTGAATCAAACGAAAGTCAAACACATTCAAACAAACTTTATGAATCTAATGAAAGTCAAATGCATTCAACAAAGCTAATTTAATCAAATGAAAGTCAAACACAATCACACAACGCTATTTGAATCAAATGAAAGTCTAATGCATTCTACAAAGCTAATTGAATCAAAAGAAAGTCAAACACATTCAAACAAAGCTTTTTAAATCAAATAAAAGTCAAATGCATTCAACAAAGCTAATTGAATCAAATTCAAATGAAAGCTAATTAAATCAAATGAAAGTCAAACACATTAAACAAAGCTAATTGATTCAAATGAAAGTCAAACACATTCAAACAAAGTTTTTGAATCAAATTAAAGTCAAATGCATTCATAAAGCTATTTGAATCAAATGAAAGTCAAATGCATTCTTCAAATCATTGAATCAAATGAAAGCCAAATGCATTCTACAAACTAATTAAATCAAATGAAAGTCAAACACATTCAAACAAAGCTAATTGTATCAAATGAAAATCAAACACATTCAAACAAAGCTTTTTGAATCATATTAAAAGTCAAATGCATTCAAAGAAGCTATTTGAATCAAATGAAAGTCAAATGCATTCAAAAATTGAATCAAATGAAAGTCAAATACAAAGCTAATTAAATCAAATGAAGTCAAACACAATAAAACAAAGCTATTGAATCAAATGAAAGTCAAACACAGTCAAACAAAGCTTTTTTAATCAAAGAAAGTCAAAAGCTTTCAACAAAGCTCATTGAATCAAATGAAAGTCAAATGCATTCTATAAAGCTAATTAAATCAAATGAAAGTCAAACACATTCAAACAAAGCTAATTGATTCAAATGAAAGTCAAACACATTCAAACAAAGCTTTTTGAATCATATGAAAGTCAAATGCATTCTAATTTAATCAAATGAAAGTTAAATGCATTCTACAAAGCTAATTGAATCAATTGAAAGTGCATTCAAACAAAGCTAATTGAATCAAATGAAAGTCTAATGCATTCTACAAAGCTAATTGAATCAAATGAAAGTCAAAACATTCAAACAAAGCTTTTTTAAATCAAATAAAAGTCAAATGCATTCAACAAAGCTAATTGAATCAAATTAAGTCAAATGCATTTTATAAAGCTAATTAAATCAAATGAAAGTCAAACACATTAAAACAAAGCTAATTGATTCAAATGAAAGTCAAACAATTCAAACAAAGCTTTTAAATCAAATTAAAGTCAAATGCATTCATAGAAGCTATTTGAATCAAATGAAAGTCAAATGCATTCTTCAAAAATTGAATCAAATGAAAAATGCATTCTACAAAGCTAATTAAATCAAATGAAAGTCAAAGAAGCATCAAATGAAATCAAACATTCAAACAAAGCTAATTGATTCAAATAAAGTCAAACATTCAAACAAAAATCAATGAAAGTCAAATGAATCAAATGAAAGTCAAATGCATTCTACAAAGCTAATTGAATCAAATGAAAGTCAAACACATTCAAACAAAGCTTTTTGAATCAAATGAAAGTCAAATACATTCAACAAAGCTAATTGAATCAAATGAAAGTCAAACACAATCAAACAAAGCTAATTGAATCAAATGAAAGTCTAATGCATTCTAAAAAATTGAATCAAATGAAAGTCAAACACATTCAAACAAAGCTTTGAATCAAATGAAATTCAAATGCATTCATCAAATCTAATTGAATCAAATGAAAGTCAAATGCATTCTACAAAGATAATTAAATCAATGAAAGTAAAACACATTCAAACATAGCTAATTGATTCAAATAAAAGTCAAAACACATTCAAACAAATTTTTGAATCAAATATGAAAGTCAAATGCATTCCAAAAAATTTAATCAAATGAAAGTCAAATGCATTCTACAAAGCTAATTGAATCAATTAAAAGTGAAAAAGCATTCAAACAAAGCTAATTGAATCAAATGAAAGTCTAATGCATTCTACAAGCTAATTGAATCAAACGAAAGTCAAACACATTCAAACAAAACTTTTGAATCTAATGAAAGTCAAATGCATTCAACAAAGCTAATTTAATCAAATGAAATCAAACACAATCACACAAGCTATTTGAATCAAATGAAAGTCTAATGCATTCTACAAAGCTAATTGAATCAAAAGAAAGTCAAACACATTCAAACAAAGCTTTTTAAATCAAATAAAGTCAAATGCATTCAACAAAGCTAATTGAATCAAAAAGTCAAATGCATTTTACAAAGCTAATTAAATCAAATGAAAGTCAAACACATTAAAACAAAGCTCAAATGAAAGTCAAACACATTCAAACAAAGCTTTTTGAATCAAATAAAGTCAAATGCATTCAAGCTTTTGAATCAAATGAAAGTCAAATGCATTCTTCAAATCATATTGAATCAAATGAAAGAAATGCATTCTACAAAATTAAATCAAATGAAAGTCAAACACATTCAAACAAAGCTAATTGTATCAAATGAAAATCAAACACATTCAAACAAAGCTTTTGAATCATATTAAAAGTCAAATGCATTCAAAAGCTATTTGAATCAAATGAAAGTCATGCATTTTTCAAAATATTGAATCAAATGAAAGTCAAATCTACAAAGCTAATTAAATCAAATGAATGTCAAACACAAACAAAGCATTGAATCAAATGAAAGTTCAAACAAAGCTTTTTTAATCAAAAGAAAGTCAAAATTCAACAAAGAATCAAATGAAAGTCAAATGCATTCTATAAAGCTAATTAATCAAATGAAAGTCAAACACATTCAAACAAAGCTAATTGATCAAATGAAAGTCAAAACATTCAAACAAAGCTTTTTGAATCATATGAAAGTCAAATGCATTCTAATTTAATCAAATGAAAGTTAAATGCATTCTACAAAGCTAATTGAATCAATTGAAAGTGAAAAGCATTCAAACAAAGCTAATTGAATCAAATGAAAGGCATTCTACAAAGCTAATTGAATCAAATGAAAGTCAAAACATTCAAACAAAGCTTTTTAAATCAAATAAAAGTCAAATGCATTCAACAAAGCTAATTGAATCAAAAAGTCAAATGCAAAGCTAATTAATCAAATGAAAGTCAAACACATTAAAACAAAGCTAATTGATTCAATGAAAGTCAAACACATTCAAACAAAGCTTTTTAAATCAAATTAAAGTCAAATGCAAGCTATTTGAATCAAATGAAAGTCAAATGCATTCAAATCATATTGAATCAAATGAAAGCCAAATATTCTACAAAGCTAATTAAATCAAATGAAAGTCAAACACATTCAAACAAAGCTAATTGTATCAAATGAAAATCAAACACATTCAAACAAAGCTAATTGATTCAAATAAAAGTCAAACACATTCAAACAAAGGTTTTTGAATCATATGAAAGTCAAATGCATTCCAAAAACCTAATTTAATCAAATGAAAGTCAAATGCATTCTACAAAGCTAATTGAATCAATTGAAAGTGAAAAGCATTCAAATAAAGCTAATTGAATCAAATGAAAGTCTAATGCATTCTACAAGCTAATTGAATCAAACGAAAGTCAAACACATTCAAACAAAACTTTATGAATCTAATGAAAGTCAAATGCATTCAACAAAGCTAATTTAATCAAATGAAAGTCAAACACAATCACACAACGCTATTTGAATCAAATGAAAGTCTAATGCATTCTACAAAGCTAATTGAATCAAAAGAAAGTCAAACACATTCAAACAAAGCTTTTTAAATCAAATAAAAGTCAAATGCATTCAACAAAGCTAATTGAATCAAATGAGAGTCAAATGCATTTTATAAAGCTAATTAAATCAAATGAAAGTCAAATGAAAGACATTAAAAAAAGCTAATTGATTCAAATGAAAGTCAAACACATTCAAACAAAGCTTTTTGAATCAAATTAAAGTCAAATGCATTCATAGAAGCTATTTGAATCAAATGAAAGTCAAATGCATTCTTCAAATCATATTGAATCAAATGAAAGCCAAATGCATTCTACAAAGCTAATTAAATCAAATGAAAGTCAAAAACACATTCAAACAAAGCTAATTGTATCAAATGAAAATCAAACACATTCAAACAAAGCTTTTTTGAATCATATTAAAAGTCAAATGCATTCAAAGAAGCTATTTGAATCAAATGAAAGTCGGATGCATTTTTCAAATCATATTGAATCAAATTAAAGTCAAATGCATTCTACAAAGCTAATTAAATCAAATGAATGTCAAACACAATAAAACAAAGCTATTGAATCAAATGAAAGTCAACCACAGTCAAACAAAGCTTTTTTAATCAAAAGAAAGTCAAATGCTTTCAACAAAGCTCATTGAATCAAATGAAAGTCAAATGCATTCTATAAAGCTAATTTAATCAAATGAAAGTCAAACACATTCAAACAAAGCTAATTGATTCAAATGAAAGTCAAACTCATTAAACAAAGTTTTGATAAAAATTAAGTCATATGCATACAACAAAGCTAATAAAGTCAAATGAAAGTCAAATGCATTTTAAAAGCTAATTGAATCAAATGAAAGTCAAACACATTCAAACAAAGCATTTTGAATCAAATGAAAGTGAAATGCTTTCAACAAAGCTGATTGAATCAAATGAAAGTCAAACTCATTCAAAAAGCTTTTTGAATCGTATGAAAGTAAAATGCATTTAAAAAGCTAAGTGAATCAAATGAAAGTCAAATGCATTCCACAAAGCTAATTGAATCTAATAAAAGTCAAACACATTCTAACAAAGGTAATTGAATCAAATGAAAGTCAAACGCATTCAAACAATGGTTTTTGAATCAAATGAAAGTCTAATGCATTCTATAAAGCTAATTGTATCAAATGAAAATCAACACATTCAAACAAAGCTATTTAAATCAAATGAAAGTCAAATGCATTCTACAAAGCATATTGAATCAAATGAAAGTCAAACACAATCAAACAAAGCTAATTAAATCAAATGAATGTCTAATGCATTCTACAACGCCAATTGAATCAAATGAAAGTAAAACACATTCAAACAAAGCTTTTTGAATAATTCAAAGTAAAATGCATTCATTAAAGCTAATTGTATCAAATGAAATTCAAATGCATTCTACAAAGCAAATTAAATCAAATGAAAGTAAAATACATTCAAACATAGCTAATTGAATCAAATAAAAGTCAAACATATTCAAACAAAGCTTTTTAAATCATATGAAAGTCAAATGCATTCCACAAAGCAAATTTAATCAAATGAAAGTCAAATGCATTTTACAAAGCTAATTGAATCAATTGAAAATGAAAAGCATTCAAACAAAGCTAATTGAATCAAATGAAACTCTAATGCATTCTACAAAGCTAATTGAACAATGAAAGTCAAACACATTCAAACAAAGCTTTTTGAATCAAATGAAAGTCAAATACATTCAACAAAGCTAATTGAATCAAATGAAAGTCAAACACAATCAAACAAAGCTAATTGAATCAAATGAAAGTCTAATGCATTCTAAAACGCCAATTGAATCAAATGAAAGTCAAAACATTCAAACAAAGCTTTTTGAATCAAATGAAATTCAAATGCATTCATCAAATCTAATTGAATCAAATGAAAGTCAAATGCATTCTACAAAGATAATTAAATCAATGAAAGTAAAACACATTCAAACATAGCTAATTGATTCAAATAAAAGTCAAACACATTCAAACAAAGGTTTTTGAATCATATGAAAGTCAAATGCATTCCAAAAACCTAATTTAATCAAATGAAAGTCAAATGCATTCTACAAAGCTAATTGAATCAATTGAAAGTGAAAAGCATTCAAATAAAGCTAATTGAATCAAATGAAAGTCTAATGCATTCTACAAGCTAATTGAATCAAACGAAAGTCAAACACATTCAAACAAAACTTTATGAATCTAATGAAAGTCAAATGCATTCAACAAAGCTAATTTAATCAAATGAAAGTCAAACACAATCACACAACGCTATTTGAATCAAATGAAAGTCTAATGCATTCTACAAAGCTAATTGAATCAAAAGAAAGTCAAACACATTCAAACAAAGCTTTTTAAATCAAATAAAAGTCAAATGCATTCAACAAAGCTAATTGAATCAAATTAGAGTCAAATGAAAGCTCAAAGAAGAAAATGAAAGTCAAACACATTAAAACAAAGCTAATTGATTCAAATGAAAGTCAAACACATTCAAACAAAGCTTTTTAAATCAAATTAAAGTGAAATGCATTCATAGAAGCTATTTGAATCAAATGAAAGTCAAATGCATTCTTCAAATCATATTGAATCAAATGAAAGCCAAATGCATTCTACAAAGCTAATTAAATCAAATGAAAGTCAAACACATTCAAACAAAGCTAATTGTATCAAATGAAAATCAAACACATTCAAACAAAGCTTTTTGAATCATATTAAAAGTCAAATGCATTCAAAGAAGCTATTTGAATCAAATGAAAGTCGGATGCATTTTTCAAATCATATTGAATCAAATTAAAGTCAAATGCATTCTACAAAGCTAATTAAATCAAATGAAGTCAAACACAATAAAACAAAGCTATTGAATCAAATGAAAGTCAACCACAGTCAAACAAAGCTTTTTTAATCAAAAGAAAGTCAAATGCTTTCAACAAAGCTCATTGAATCAAATGAAAGTCAAATGCATTCTATAAAGCTAATTAATCAATGAAAGTCAAACACATTCAAACAAAGCTAATTGATTCAAATGAAAGTCAAACTCATTTAAACAAAGTTTTTGAATAAAAATTAAGTCATATGCATACAACAAAGCTAATAAAGTCAAATGAAAGTCAAATGCATTTTAAAAGCTAATTGAATCAAATGAAAGTCAAACACATTCAAACAAAGCATTTTGAATCAAATGAAAGTGAAATGCTTTCAACAAAGCTAATTGAATCAAATGAAAGTCAAACTCATTCAAATAAAGCTTTTTGAATCGTATGAAAGTAAAATGCATTTTAAAAAGCTAAGTGAATCAAATGAAAGTCAAATGCATTCACAAAGCTAATTGAATCTAATAAAAGTCAAACACATTCTAACAAAGGTAATTGAAACAAATGAAAGTCAAACGCATTCAAACAATGGTTTTTGAATCAAATGAAAGTCTAATGCATTCTATAAAGCTAATTGTATCAAATGAAAATCAAACACATTCAAACAAAGCTATTTAAATCAAATGAAAGTCAAATTCATTCTACAAAGCATATTGAATCAAATGAAAGTCAAACACAATCAAACAAAGCTAATTAAATCAAATGAATGTCTAATGCATTCTACAACGCCAATTGAATCAAATGAAAGTAAAACACATTCAAACAAAGTTTTTGAATAATTCAAAGTAAAATGCATTCATTAAAGCTAATTGTATCAAATGAAATTCAAATGCATTCTACAAAGCAAATTAAATCAAATGAAAGTAAAATACATTCAAACATAGCTAATTGAATCAAATAAAAGTCAAACATATTCAAACAAAGCTTTTTAAATCATATGAAAGTCAAATGCATTCCACAAAGCAAATTTAATCAAATGAAAGTCAAATGCATTTTACAAAGCTAATTGAATCAATTGAAAATGAAAAGCATTCAAACAAAGCTAATTGAATCAAATGAAACTCTAATGCATTCTACAAAGCTAATTGAACAATGAAAGTCAAACACATTCAAACAAAGCTTTTTGAATCAAATGAAAGTCAAATACATTCAACAAAGCTAATTGAATCAAATGAAAGTCAAACACAATCAAACAAAGCTAATTGAATCAAATGAAAGTCTAATGCATTCTAAAACGCAATTGAATCAAATGAAAGTCAAACACATTCAAACAAAGCTTTTTGAATCAAATGAAATTCAAATGCATTCATCAAATCTAATTGAATCAAATGAAAGTCAAATGCATTCTACAAATATAATTAAATCAGATGAAAGTAAAACACATTCAAACATAGCTAATTGATTCAAATAAAAGTCAAACACATTCAAACAAAGGTTTTTGAATCATATGAAAGTCAAATGCATTCCAAAAACCTAATTTAATCAAATGAAAGTCAAATGCATTCTACAAAGCTAATTGAATCAATTGAAAGTGAAAAGCATTCAAATAAAGCTAATTGAATCAAATGAAAGTCTAATGCATTCTACAAAGCTAATTGAATCAAAAGAAAGTCAAACACATTCAAACAAAGCTTTTTAAATCAAATAAAAGTCAAATGCATTCAACAAAGCTAATTGAATCAAATTAGAGTCAAATGCAATAAAGCTAATTAAATCAAATGAAAGTCAAACACAACAAAGCTAATTGATTCAAATGAAAGTCAAACACATTAAAACAAAGCTAATTGATTCAAATGAAAGTCAAACACATTCAAACAAAGCTTTTTAAATCAAATTAAAGTGAAATGCATTCATAGAAGCTATTTGAATCAAATGAAAGTCAAATGCATTCTTCAAATCATATTGAATCAAATGAAAGCCAAATGCATTCTACAAAGCTAATTAAATCAAATGAAAGTCAAACACATTCAAACAAAGCTAATTGTATCAAATGAAAATCAAACACATTCAAACAAAGCTTTTTGAATCATATTAAAAGTCAAATGCATTCAAAGAAGCTATTTGAATCAAATGAAAGTCGGATGCATTTTTCAAATCATATTGAATCAAATTAAAGTCAAATGCATTCTACAAAGCTAATTAAATCAAATGAATGTCAAAACAAATAAACAAAGCTATTGAATCAAATGAAAGTCAACCACAGTCAAACAAAGCTTTTTTAATCAAAAGAAAGTCAAATGCTTTCAACAAAGCTCATTGAATCAAATGAAAGTCAAATGCATTCTATAAAGCTAATTTAATCAAATGAAAGTCAAACACATTCAAACAAAGCTAATTGATTCAAATGAAAGTCAAACTCATTTAAACAAAGTTTTTGAATAAAAATTAAGTCATATGCATACAACAAAGCTAATAAAGTCAAATGAAAGTCAAATGCATTTTAAAAGCTAATTGAATCAAATGAAAGTCAAACACATTCAAACAAAGCATTTTGAATCAAATGAAAGTGAAATGCTTTCAACAAAGCTGATTGAATCAAATGAAAGTCAAACTCATTCAAATAAAGCTTTTTGAATCGTATGAAAGTAAAATGCATTTAAAAAGCTAAGTGAATCAAATGAAAGTCAAATGCATTCCACAAAGCTAATTGAATCTAATAAAAGTCAAACACATTCTAACAAAGGTAATTGAAACAAATGAAAGTCAAACGCATTCAAACAATGGTTTTTGAATCAAATGAAAGTCTAATGCATTCTATAAAGCTAATTGTATCAAATGAAAATCAAACACATTCAAACAAAGCTATTTAAATCAAATGAAAGTCAAATTCATTCTACAAAGCATATTGAATCAAATGAAAGTCAAACACAATCAAACAAAGCTAATTAAATCAAATGAATGTCTAATGCATTCTACAACGCCAATTGAATCAAATCAAACACATTCAAACAAAGCTTTTTGAATAATTCAAAGTAAAATGCATTCATTAAAGCTAATTGTATCAAATGAAATTCAAATGCATTCTACAAAGCAAATTAAATCAAATGAAAGTAAAATACATTCAAACATAGCTAATTGAATCAAATAAAAGTCAAACATATTCAAACAAAGCTTTTTAAATCATATGAAAGTCAAATGCATTCCACAAAGCAAATTTAATCAAATGAAAGTCAAATGCATTTTACAAAGCTAATTGAATCAATTGAAAATGAAAAGCATTCAAACAAAGCTAATTGAATCAAATGAAACTCTAATGCATTCTACAAAGCTAATTGAAAATGAAAGTCAAACACATTCAAACAAAGCTTTTTGAATCAAATGAAAGTCAAATACATTCAACAAAGCTAATTGAATCAAATGAAAGTCAAACACAATCAAACAAAGCTAATTGAATCAAATGAAAGTCTAATGCATTCTAAACGCCAATTGAATCAAATGAAAGTCAAACACATTCAAACAAAGCTTTTTGAATCAAATGAAATTCAAATGCATTCATCAAAATCTAATTGAATCAAATGAAAGTCAAATGCATTCTACAAAGATAATTAAATCAATGAAAGTAAAACACATTCAAACATAGCTAATTGATTCAAATAAAAGTCAAACACATTCAAACAAAGGTTTTTGAATCATATGAAAGTCAAATGCATTCCAAAAACCTAATTTAATCAAATGAAAGTCAAATGCATTCTACAAAGCTAATTGAATCAATTGAAAGTGAAAAGCATTCAAAAAGCTAATTGAATCAAATGAAAGTCTAATGCATTCTACAAGCTAATTGAATCAAACGAAAGTCAAACACATTCAAACAAAACTTTATGAATCTAATGAAAGTCAAATGCATTCAACAAAGCTAATTTAATCAAATGAAAGTCAAACACAATCACACAACGCTATTTGAATCAAATGAAAGTCTAATGCATTCTACAAAGCTAATTGAATCAAAAGAAAGTCAAACACATTCAAACAAAGCTTTTAAATCAAATAAAAGTCAAATGCATTCAACAAAGCTAATTGAATCAAATAGAGTCAAATGCATTTTATAAAGCTAATTAAATCAAATGAAAGTCAAACACATTAAAACAAAGCTAATTGATTCAAATGAAAGTCAAACACATTAAAACAAAGCTAAATTCAAATGAAAGTCAAACACATTCAAACAAAGCTTTTTAAATCAAATTAAAGTGAAATGCATTCATAGAAGCTATTTGAATCAAATGAAAGTCAAATGCATTCTTCAAATCATATTGAATCAAATGAAAGCCAAATGCATTCTACAAAGCTAATTAAATCAAATGAAAGTCAAACACATTCAAACAAAGCTAATTGTATCAAATGAAAATCAAACACATTCAAACAAAGCTTTTTGAATCATATTAAAAGTCAAATGCATTCAAAGAAGCTATTTGAATCAAATGAAAGTCGGATGCATTTTTCAAATCATATTGAATCAAATTAAAGTCAAATGCATTCTACAAAGCTAATTAAATCAAATGAATGTCAAACACAATAAAACAAAGCTATTGAATCAAATGAAAGTCAACCACAGTCAAACAAAGCTTTTTTAATCAAAGAAAGTCAAATGCTTTCAACAAAGCTCATTGAATCAAATGAAAGTCAAATGCATTCTATAAAGCTAATTAATCAAATGAAAGTCAAACACATTCAAACAAAGCTAATTGATTCAAATGAAAGTCAAACTCATTAAACAAAGTTTTTGAATAAAAATTAAGTCATATGCATACAACAAAGCTAATAAAGTCAAATGAAAGTCAAATGCATTTTAAAAGCTAATTGAATCAAATGAAAGTCAAACACATTCAAACAAAGCATTTTGAATCAAATGAAAGTGAAATGCTTTCAACAAAGCTGATTGAATCAAATGAAAGTCAAACTCATTCAAATAAAGCTTTTTGAATCGTATGAAAGTAAAATGCATTTAAAGCTAAGTGAATCAAATGAAAGTCAAATGCATTCCACAAAGCTAATTGAATCTAATAAAAGTCAAACACATTCTAACAAAGGTAATTGAAACAAATGAAAGTCAAACGCATTCAAACAATGGTTTTTGAATCAAATGAAAGTCTAATGCATTCTATAAAG
This sequence comes from Chenopodium quinoa, assembly GCF_001683475.1. Taxonomy (NCBI): domain Eukaryota; kingdom Viridiplantae; phylum Streptophyta; class Magnoliopsida; order Caryophyllales; family Amaranthaceae; genus Chenopodium; species Chenopodium quinoa. The sequence continues at coordinate 32,814 of NW_018742689.1, forward strand.
CTAATTGTATCAAATGAAAATCCAACACATTCAAACAAAGCTATTTAAATCAAATGAAAGTCAAATTCATTCTACAAAGCATATTGAATCAAATGAAAGTCAAACACAATCAAACAAAGCTAATTAAATCAAATGAATGTCTAATGCATTCTACAACGCCAATTGAATCAAATGAAAGTAAAACACATTCAAACAAAGTTTTTTGAATAATTCAAAGTAAAATGCATTCATTAAAGCTAATTGTATCAAATGAAATTCAAATGCATTCTACAAAGCAAATTAAATCAAATGAAAGTAAAATACATTCAAACATAGCTAATTGAATCAAATAAAAGTCAAACATATTCAAACAAAGCTTTTTAAATCATATGAAAGTCAAATGCATTCCACAAAGCAAATTTAATCAAATGAAAGTCAAATGCATTTTACAAAGCTAATTGAATCAATTGAAAATGAAAAGCATTCAAACAAAGCTAATTGAATCAAATGAAACTCTAATGCATTCTACAAAGCTAATTGCAACACATTCAAACAAAGCTTTTTGAATCAAATGAAAGTCAAATGCATTCAACAAAGCTAATTGAATCAAATGAAAGTCAAACACAATCAAACAAAGCTAATTGAATCAAATGAAAGTCTAATGCATAAAACGCCAATTGAATCAAATGAAAGTCAAAACACATTCAAACAAAGCTTTGAATCAAATGAAATTCAAATGCATTCATCAAATCTAATTGAATCAAATGAAAGTCAAATGCATTCTACAAAATAATTAAATCAATGAAAGTAAAACACATTCAAACATAGCTAATTGATTCAAATAAAAGTCAAACACATTCAAACAAAGGTTTTTGAATCATATGAAAGTCAAATGCATTCCAAAAACCTAATTTAATCAAATGAAAGTCAAATGCATTCTACAAAGCTAATTGAATCAATTGAAAGTGAAAAGCATTCAAATAAAGCTAATTGAATCAAATGAAAGTCTAATGCATTCTACAAAGCTAATTGAATCAAATGAAAGTCAAACACATTCAAACAAAACTTTATGAATCTAATGAAAGTCAAATGCATTCAACAAAGCTAATTTAATCAAATGAAAGTCAAACACAATCACACAAACGCTATTTGAATCAAATGAAAGTCTAATGCATTCTACAAAGCTAATTGAATCAAAAGAAAGTCAAACACATTCAAAAAAGCTTTTTAAATCAAATAAAAGTCAAATGCATTCAACAAAGCTAATTGAATCAAATTAGAGTCAAATGCATTTTATAAAGCTAATTAAATCAAATGAAAGTCAAACACATTAAACAAAGCTAATTGATTCAAATGAAAGTCAAACACAAACAAAGTGATTCAAATGAAAGTCAAACACATTCAAACAAAGCTTTTTAAATCAAATTAAAGTGAAATGCATTCATAGAAGCTATTTGAATCAAATGAAAGTCAAATGCATTCTTCAAATCATATTGAATCAAATGAAAGCAAATGCATTCTACAAAGCTAATTAAATCAAATGAAAGTCAAACACATTCAAACAAAGCTAATTGTATCAAATGAAAATCAAACACATTCAAACAAAGCTTTTTGAATCATATTAAAAAGTCAAATGCATTCAAAGAAGCTATTTGAATCAAATGAAAGTCGATGCATTTTTCAAATCATATTGAATCAAATTAAAGTCAAATGCATTCTACAAAGCTAATTAAATCAAATGAAAGTCAAACACAATAAAACAAAGCTAATTGAATCAAATGAAAGTCAACCACAGTCAAACAAAGCTTTTTAATCAAAGAAAGTCAAATGCTTTCAACATGAAAGCAAATGAAAGTCAAACACATTCAAACAAAGCTAATTGATTCAAAAAAGTCAAACTCATTTAAACAAAGTTTTTGAATAAAAATTAAGTCATATGCATACAACAAAGCTAATAAAGTCAAATGAAAGTCAAATGCATTTTAAAAGCTAATTGAATCAAATGAAAGTCAAACACATTCAAACAAAGCATTTTGAATCAAATGAAAGTGAAATGCTTTCAACAAAGCTAATTGAATCAAATGAAAGTCAAACTCATTCAAATAAAGCTTTTTGAATCGTATGAAAGTAAAATGCATTTAAAAAAGCTAAGTGAATCAAATGAAAGTCAAATGCATTCCACAAAGCTAATTGAATCTAATAAAAGTCAAACACATTCAAACAAAGGTAATTGAATCAAATGAAAGTCAAACGCATTCAAACAATGGTTTTTGAATCAAATGAAAGTCTAATGCATTCTATAAAGCTAATTGTATCAAATGAAAATCAAACACATTCAAACAAAGCTATTTAAATCAAATGAAAGTCAAATGCATTCTACAAAGCATATTGAATCAAATGAAAGTCAAACACAATCAAACAAAGCTAATTGAATCAAATGAATGTCTAATGCATTCTACAACGCCAATTGAATCAAATGAAAGTCAAACACATTCAAACAAAGCTTTTTGAATAATTCAAAGTAAAATGCATTCATTAAAGCTAATTGTATCAAATGAAATTCAAATGCATTCTACAAAGCAAATTAAATCAAATGAAAGTAAAACACATTCAAACATAGCTAATTGATCAAATAAAAGTCAAACATATTCAAACAAAGCTTTTTAAATCATATGAAAGTCAAATGCATTCCACAAAGCAAATTTAATCAAATGAAAGTCAAATGCATTTTACAAAGCTAATTGAATCAATTGAAAATGAAAAGCATTCAAACAAAGCTAATTGAATCAAATGAAACTCTAATGCATTCTACAAAGCTAATTGAATCAATGAAAGTCAAACACATTCAAACAAAGCTTTTTGAATCAAATGAAAGTCAAATACATTCAACAAAGCTAATTGAATCAAATGAAAGTCAAACACAATCAAACAAAGCTAATTGAATCAAATGAAAGTCTAATGCATCTAAAACGCCAATTGAATCAAATGAAAGTCAAACACATTCAAACAAAGCTTTTTGAATCAAATGAAATTCAAATGCATTCATCAAATCTAATTGAATCAAATGAAAGTCAAATGCATTCTACAAAGATAATTAAATCAATGAAAGTAAAACACATTCAAACATAGCTAATTGATTCAATAAAAGTCAAACACATTCAAACAAAGGTTTTTGAATCATATGAAAGTCAAATGCATTCCAAAAAACCTAATTTAATCAAATGAAAGTCAAATGCATTCTACAAAGCTAATTGAATCAATTGAAAGTGAAAAGCATTCAAACAAAGCTAATTGAATCAAATGAAAGTCTAATGCATTCTACAAAGCTAATTGAATCAAAAAGTCAAACACATTCAAACAAAACTTTATGAATCTAATGAAAGTCAAATGCATTCAACAAAGCTAATTTAATCAAATGAAAGTCAAACACAATCACACAACGCTATTTGAATCAAATGAAAGTCTAATGCATTCTACAAAGCTAATTGAATCAAAAGAAAGTCAAACACATTCAAACAAAGCTTTTTAAATCAAATAAAAGTCAAATGCATTCAACAAAGCTAATTGAATCAAATAGAGTCAAATGCATTTTATAAAGCTAATTAAATCAAATGAAAGTCAAACACATTAAAACAAAGCTAATTGATTCAAATGAAAGCAAAGCTAATTGATCAAATGAAAGTCAAACACATTCAAACAAAGCTTTTTAAATCAAATTAAAGTGAAATGCATTCATAGAAGCTATTTGAATCAAATGAAAGTCAAATGCATTCTTCAAATCATATTGAATCAAATGAAAGCCAAATGCATTCTACAAAGCTAATTAAATCAAATGAAAGTCAAACACATTCAAACAAAGCTAATTGTATCAAATGAAAATCAAACACATTCAAACAAAGCTTTTTGAATCATATTAAAAGTCAAATGCATTCAAAGAAGCTATTTGAATCAAATGAAAGTCAGATGCATTTTTCAAATCATATTGAATCAAATGAAAGTCAAATGCATTCTACAAAGCTAATTAAATCAAATGAAGTCAAACACAATAAAACAAAGCTAATTGAATCAAATGAAAGTCAACCACAGTCAAACAAAGCTTTTTTAATCAAAAGAAAGTCAAATGCTTTCAACAAAGCTCATTGAATCAAATGAAAGTCAAATGCATTCTATAAAGCTAATTAAATCAAATGAAAGTCAAACACATTCAAACAAAGCTAATTGATTCAAATGAAAGTCAAACTCATTTAAACAAAGTTTTTGAATCAAAATTAAAGTCATATGCATACAACAAAGCTAATAAAGTCAAATGAAAGTCAAATGCATTTTAAAAGCTAATTGAATCAAATGAAAGTCAAACACATTCAAACAAAGCATTTTGAATCAAATGAAAGTGAAATGCTTTCAACAAAGCTAATTGAATCAAATGAAAGTCAAACTCATTCAAATAAAGCTTTTTGAATCGTATGAAAGTAAAATGCATTTAAAAAAGCTAAGTGAATCAAATGAAAGTCAAATGCATTCCACAAAGCTAATTGAATCTAATAAAAGTCAAACACATTCAAACAAAGGTAATTGAACAAATGAAAGTCAAACACATTCAAACAATGGTTTTTGAATCAAATGAAAGTCTAATGCATTCTATAAAGCTAATTGTATCAAATGAAAATCAACACATTCAAACAAAGCTATTTAAATCAAATGAAAGTCAAAATTCTACAAAGCATATTGAATCAAATGAAAGTCAAACACAATCAAACAAAGCTAATTGAATCAAATGAATGTCTAATGCATTCTACAACGCCAATTGAATCAAATGAAAGTCAAACACATTCAAACAAAGCTTTTTGAATAATTCAAAGTAAAATGCATTCATTAAAGCTAATTGTATCAAATGAAATTCAAATGCATTCTACAAAGCAAATTAAATCAAATGAAAGTAAAACACATTCAAACATAGCTAATTGAATCAAATAAAAGTCAAACATATTCAAACAAAGCTTTTTAAATCATATGAAAGTCAAATGCATTCCACAAAGCAAATTTAATCAAATGAAAGTCAAATGCATTTTACAAAGCTAATTGAATCAATTGAAAATGAAAAGCATTCAAACAAAGCTAATTGAATCAAATGAAAAATGAAATTGAAAATGAAAGTCATTCAAACAAAGCTTTTTGAATCAAATGAAAGTCAAATGCATTCAACAAAGCTAATTGAATCAAATGAAAGTCAAACACAATCAAACAAAGCTAATTGAATCAAATGAAAGTCTAATGCATTCTAAAACGCCAATTGAATCAAATGAAAGTCAAACACATTCAAACAAAGCTTTTTGAATCAAATGAAATTCAAATGCATTCATCAAAGCTAATTGAATCAAATGAAAGTCAAATGCATTCTACAAAGATAATTAAATCAAATGAAAGTAAAACACATTCAAACATAGCTAATTGATTCAAATAAAAGTCAAACACATTCAAACAAAGGTTTTTGAATCATATGAAAGTCAAATGCATTCCAAAAACCTAATTTAATCAAATGAAAGTCAAATGCATTCTACAAAGCTAATTGAATCAATTGAAAGTGAAAAGCATTCAAACAAAGCTAATTGAATCAAATGAAAGTCTAATGCATTCTACAAGCTAATTGAATCAAATGAAAGTCAAACACATTCAAACAAACTTTATGAATCTAATGAAAGTCAAATGCATTCAACAAAGCTAATTTAATCAAATGAAAGTCAAACACAATCACACAACGCTATTTGAATCAAATGAAAGTCTAATGCATTCTACAAAGCTAATTGAATCAAAAGAAAGTCAAACACATTCAAACAAAGCTTTTTAAATCAAATAAAAGTCAAATGCATTCAACAAAGCTAATTGAATCAAAAGAGTCAAATGCAAAGCTAATTAAATCAAATGAAAGTCAACACATTAAAACAAAGCCAAAGATTAAAGAAATGAAAGTCAAACACATTCAAACAAAGCTTTTTAAATCAAATTAAAGTCAAATGCATTCAAGAAGCTATTTGAATCAAATGAAAGTCAAATGCATTCTTCAAATCATATTGAATCAAATGAAAGCCAAATGCATTCTACAAAGCTAATTAAATCAAATGAAAGTCAAACACATTCAAACAAAGCTAATTGTATCAAATGAAAATCAAACACATTCAAACAAAGCTTTTTGAATCATATTAAAAGTCAAATGCATTCAAAGAAGCTATTTGAATCAAATGAAAGTCAGATGCATTTTTCAAATCATATTGAATCAAATGAAAGTCAAATGCATTCTACAAATGAATGTCAAACACAATAAAACAAAGCTACTTGAATCAAATGAAAGTCAACCACAGTCAAACAAAGCTTTTTTAATCAAAAGAAAGTCAAATGCTTTCAACAAAGCTCATTGAATCAAATGAAAGTCAAATGCATTCTATAAAGCTAATTTAATCAAATGAAAGTCAAACACATTCAAACAAAGCTAATTGATTCAAATGAAAGTCAAACTCATTTAAACAAAGTTTTTTGAATAAAAATTAGAGTCATATGCATACAACAAAGCTAATAAAGTCAAATGAAAGTCAAATGCATTTTAAAAGCTAATTGAATCAAATGAAAGTCAAACACATTCAAACAAAGCATTTTGAATCAAATGAAAGTGAAATGCTTTCAACAAAGCTGATTGAATCAAATGAAAGTCAAACTCATTCAAATAAAGCTTTTTGAATCGTATGAAAGTAAAATGCATTTAAAAAAGCTAAGTGAATCAAATGAAAGTCAAATGCATTCCACAAAGCTAATTGAATCTAATAAAAGTCAAAACACATTCTAACAAAGGTAATTGAAACAAATGAAAGTCAAACGCATTCAAACAATGGTTTTTGAATCAAATGAAAGTCTAATGCATTCTATAAAGCTAATTGTATCAAATGAAAATCCAACACATTCAAACAAAGCTATTTAAATCAAATGAAAGTCAAATTCATTCTACAAAGCATATTGAATCAAATGAAAGTCAAACACAATCAAACAAAGCTAATTAAATCAAATGAATGTCTAATGCATTCTACAACGCCAATTGAATCAAATGAAAGTAAAACACATTCAAACAAAGCTTTTTGAATAATTCAAAGTAAAATGCATTCATTAAAGCTAATTGTATCAAATGAAATTCAAATGCATTCTACAAAGCAAATTAAATCAAATGAAAGTAAAATACATTCAAACATAGCTAATTGAATCAAATAAAAGTCAAAACATATTCAAACAAAGCTTTTTAAATCATATGAAAGTCAAATGCATTCCACAAAGCAAATTTAATCAAATGAAAGTCAAATGCATTTTACAAAGCTAATTGAATCAATTGAAAATGAAAAGCATTCAAACAAAGCTAATTGAATCAAATGAAACTCTAATGCATTCTACAAAGCTAATTGAACCAAGTGAAAGTCGAACACATTCAAACAAAGCTTTTTGAATCAAATGAAAGTCAAATACATTCAACAAAGCTAATTGAATCAAATGAAAGTCAAACACAATCAAACAAAGCTAATTGAATCAAATGAAAGTCTAATGCATTCTAAAACGCCAATTGAATCAAATGAAAGTCAAACACATTCAAACAAAGCTTTTTGAATCAAATGAAATTCAAATGCATTCATCAAATCTAATTGAATCAAATGAAAGTCAAATGCATTCTACAAAGATAATTAAATCAGATGAAAGTAAAACACATTCAAACATAGCTAATTGATTCAAATAAAAGTCAAAAACATTCAAACAAAGGTTTTTGAATCATATGAAAGTCAAATGCATTCCAAAAACCTAATTTAATCAAATGAAAGTCAAATGCATTCTACAAAGCTAATTGAATCAATTGAAAGTGAAAAGCATTCAAATAAAGCTAATTGAATCAAATGAAAGTCTAATGCATTCTACATAGCTAATTGAATCAAACGAAAGTCAAACACATTCAAACAAAACTTTATGAATCTAATGAAAGTCAAATGCATTCAACAAAGCTAATTTAATCAAATGAAAGTCAAACACAATCACACAACGCTATTTGAATCAAATGAAAGTCTAATGCATTCTACAAAGCTAATTGAATCAAAAGAAAGTCAAACACATTCAAACAAAGCTTTTTAAATCAAATAAAAGTCAAATGCATTCAACAAAGCTAATTGAATCAAATTAGAGTCAAATGCATTTTATAAAGCTAATTAAATCAAATGAAAGAAATCAAATGAAAGTCAAACACATTAAAACAAAGCTAATTGATTCAAATGAAAGTCAAACACATTCAAACAAAGCTTTTTAAATCAAATTAAAGTGAAATGCATTCATAGAAGCTATTTGAATCAAATGAAAGTCAAATGCATTCTTCAAATCATATTGAATCAAATGAAAGCCAAATGCATTCTACAAAGCTAATTAAATCAAATGAAAGTCAAACACATTCAAACAAAGCTAATTGTATCAAATGAAAATCAAACACATTCAAACAAAGCTTTTTGAATCATATTAAAAGTCAAATGCATTCAAAGAAGCTATTTGAATCAAATGAAAGTCGGATGCATTTTTCAAATCATATTGAATCAAATTAAAGTCAAATGCATTCTACAAAGCTAATTAAATCAAATGAATGTCAAACACAATAAAACAAAGCTACTTGAATCAAATGAAAGTCAACCACAGTCAAACAAAGCTTTTTTAATCAAAAGAAAGTCAAATGCTTCAACAAAGCTCATTGAATCAAATGAAAGTCAAATGCATTCTATAAAGCTAATGTAATCAAATGAAAGTCAAACACATTCAAACAAAGCTAATTGATTCAAATGAAAGTCAAACTCATTTAAACAAAGTTTTTGAATAAAAATTAGAGTCATATGCATACAACAAAGCTAATAAAGTCAAATGAAAGTCAAATGCATTTTAAAAGCTAATTGAATCAAATGAAAGTCAAACACATTCAAACAAAGCATTTTGAATCAAATGAAAGTGAAATGCTTTCAACAATGCTGATTGAATCAAATGAAAGTCAAACTCATTCAATAAAGCTTTTTGAATCGTATGAAAGTAAAATGCATTTAAAAAAGCTAAGTGAATCAAATGAAAGTCAAATGCATTCCACAAAGCTAATTGAATCTAAAAAAGTCAAACACATTCTAACAAAGGTAATTGAAACAAATGAAAGTCAAACGCATTCAAACAATGGTTTTTGAATCAAATGAAAGTCTAATGCATTCTATAAAGCTAATTGTATCAAATGAAAATCCAACACATTCAAACAAAGCTATTTAAATCAAATGAAAGTCAAATTCATTCTACAAAGCATATTGAATCAAATGAAAGTCAAACACAATCAAACAAAGCTAATTAAATCAAATGAATGTCTAATGCATTCTACAACGCCAATTGAATCAAATGAAAGTAAAACACATTCAAACAAAGTTTTTTGAATAATTCAAAGTAAAATGCATTCATTAAAGCTAATTGTATCAAATGAAATTCAAATGCATTCTACAAAGCAAATTAAATCAAATGAAAGTAAAAATACATTCAAAATAGCTAATTGAATCAAATAAAAGTCAAACATATTCAAACAAAGCTTTTTAAATCATATGAAAGTCAAATGCATTCCACAAAGCAAATTTAATCAAATGAAAGTCAAATGCATTTTACAAAGCTAATTGAATCAATTGAAAATGAAAAGCATTCAAACAAAGCTAATTGAATCAAATGAAACTCTAATGCATTCTACAAAGCTAATTGAACAAGTGAAAGTCGAACACATTCAAACAAAGCTTTTTGAATCAAATGAAAGTCAAATACATTCAACAAAGCTAATTGAATCAAATGAAAGTCAAAACACAATCAAACAAAGCTAATTGAATCAAATGAAAGTCTAATGCATTCTAAAACGCCAATTGAATCAAATGAAAGTCAAACACATTCAAACAAAGCTTTTTGAATCAAATGAAATTCAAATGCATTCATCAAATCTAATTGAATCAAATGAAAGTCAAATGCATTCTACAAATATAATTAAATCAGATGAAAGTAAAACACATTCAAACATAGCTAATTGATTCAAATAAAAGTCAAACACATTCAAACAAAGGTTTTTGAATCATATTGAAAGTCAAATGCATTCCAAAAACCTAATTTAATCAAATGAAAGTCAAATGCATTCTACAAAGCTAATTGAATCAATTGAAAGTGAAAAGCATTCAAATAAAGCTAATTGAATCAAATTGAAAGTCTAATGCATTCTACATAGCTAATTGAATCAAAAGAAAGTCAAACACATTCAAACAAAGCTTTTTAAATCAAATAAAAGTCAAATGCATTCAACAAAGCTAATTGAAATCAAATTAGTAGTCAAATGCAAATTTATATAAAGCTAATTAAATCAAATGAAAGTCAAACACATTAAAACAAAAGCTAATTGATTCAAATGAAAAGTCAAAAACACATTAAAAACAAAGCTAATTGATTCAAATGAAAGGTCAAACACATTCAAACAAAAAGCTTTTTAAATCAAATTAAAAGTGAAATGCATTCATAGAAGCTATTTGAATCAAATGAAAGTCAAAATGCATTCTTCAAATCATATTGAATCAAATGAAAGCCAAATGCATTCTACAAAGCTAATTAAATCAAATGAAAGTCAAACACATTCAAACAAAGCTAATTGTATCAAATGAAAATCAAACAACATTCAAACAAAGCTTTTTGAATCATATTAAAAGTCAAATGCATTCAAAGAAGCTATTTGAATCAAATGAAAGTCGGATGCATTTTTTCAAATCATATTGAATCAATTAAAGTCAAATGCATTCTACAAAAGCTAATTAAATCAAATGAATGTCAAACACAATAAAACAAAGCTACTTGAATCAAATGAAAGTCAACCACAGTTCAAACAAAGCTTTTTAATCAAAAGAAAGTCAAATGCTTTCAACAAAGCTCATTGAATCAAATGAAAGTCAAATGCATTCTATAAAGCTAATTTAATCAAATGAAAGTCAAACACATTCAAACAAAGCTAATTGATTCAAATGAAAGTCAAACTCATTTAAACAAAGTTTTTGAAATAAAAATTAGAGTCATATGCATACAACAAAGCTAATAAAGTCAAATGAAAGTCAAATGCATTTTAAAAGCTAATTGAATCAAATGAAAGTCAAACACATTCAAACAAAGCATTTTGAATCAAATGAAAGTGAAATGCTTTCAACAAAGCTGATTGAATCAAATGAAAGTCAAACTCATTCAAATAAAGCTTTTTGAATCGTATGAAAGTAAAATGCATTTAAAAAAAGCTAAGTGAATCAAATGAAAAGTCAAATTGCATTCCACAAAGCTAATTGAATCTAATAAAAGTCAAACACATTCTAACAAAGGTAATTTGAAACAAATGAAAGTCAAAACGCATTCAAAACAATGGTTTTTTGAATCAAATGAAAGTCTAATGCATTCTATAAAGCTAATTTGTATCAAATGAAAATCCAACACATTCAAACAAAGCTATTTAAATTCAAATGAAAGTCAAATTCATTTCTACAAAGCATATTGAATCAAATGAAAAGTCAAACACAATCAAACAAAGCTAATTAAATCAAATGAATGTCTAATGCATTCTACAACGCCAATTGAATCAAATGAAAGTAAAACACATTCAAACAAAGCTTTTTGAATAATTCAAAGTAAAATGCATTCATTAAAGCTAATTGTATCAAATGAAATTCAAATGCATTCTACAAAGCAAATTAAATCAAATGAAAGTAAAATACATTCAAAATAGCTAATTGAATCAAATAAAAGTCAAACATATTCAAACAAAGCTTTTTAAATCATATGAAAGTCAAATGCATTCCACAAAGCAAATTTAATCAAATGAAAGTCAAATGCATTTTACAAAGCTAATTGAATCAATTGAAAATGAAAAGCATTCAAACAAAGCTAATTGAATCAAATGAAACTCTAATGCATTCTACAAAGCTAATTGAACCAAGTGAAAGTCGAACACATTCAAACAAAGCTTTTGAATCAAATGAAAGTCATTCAACAAAGCTAATTGAATCAAATGAAAGTCAAAACACAATCAAACAAAGCTAATTGAATCAAATGAAAGTCTAATGCATTCTAAAACGCCAATTGAATCAAATGAAAGTCAAACACATTCAAACAAAGCTTTTTGAATCAAATGAAATTCAAATGCATTCATCAAATCTAATTGAATCAAATGAAAGTCAAATGCATTCTACAAAGATAATTAAATCAGATGAAAGTAAAACACATTCAAACATAGCTAATTGATTCAAATAAAAGTCAAACACATTCAAACAAAGGTTTTTGAATCATATGAAAGTCAAATGCATTCAAAAACCTAATTTAATCAAATGAAAGTCAAATGCATTCTACAAAGCTAATTGAATCAATTGAAAGTGAAAAGCATTCAAATAAAGCTAATTGAATCAAATGAAAGTCTAATGCATTCTACATAGCTAATTGAATCAAACGAAAGTCAAACACATTCAAACAAAACTTTATGAATCTAATGAAAGTCAAATGCATTCAACAAAGCTAATTTAATCAAATGAAAGTCAAACACAATCACACAACGCTATTTGAATCAAATGAAAGTCTAATGCATTCTACAAAGCTAATTGAATCAAAAGAAAGTCAAACACATTCAAACAAAGCTTTTTAAATCAAATAAAAGTCAAATGCATTCAACAAAGCTAATTGAATCAAATTAGAGTCAAATGCATTTTATAAAGCTAATTAAATCAAATGAAAGTCAAACACATTAAAACAAAGCTAATTGATTCAAATGAAAGTCAAACACATTAAAAACAAAGCTAATTGATTCAAATGAAAGTCAAACACATTCAAACAAAGCTTTTTAAATCAAATTAAAGTGAAATGCATTCATAGAAGCTATTTGAATCAAATGAAAGTCAAATGCATTCTTCAAATCATATTGAATCAAATGAAAGCCAAATGCATTCTACAAAGCTAATTAAATCAAATGAAAGTCAAACACATTCAAACAAAGCTAATTGTATCAAATGAAAATCAAACACATTCAAACAAAGCTTTTTGAATCATATTAAAAGTCAAATGCATTCAAAGAAGCTATTTGAATCAAATGAAAGTCGGATGCATTTTTCAAATCATATTGAATCAAATTAAAGTCAAATGCATTCTACAAAGCTAATTAAATCAAATGAATGTCAAACACAATAAAACAAAGCTACTTGAATCAAATGAAAGTCAACCACAGTCAAACAAAGCTTTTTTAATCAAAAGAAAGTCAAATGCTTTCAACAAAGCTCATTGAATCAAATGAAAGTCAAATGCATTCTATAAAGCTAATTTAATCAAATGAAAGTCAAACACATTCAAACAAAGCTAATTGATTCAAATGAAAGTCAAACTCATTTAAACAAAGTTTTTGAATAAAAATTAGAGTCATATGCATACAACAAAGCTAATAAAGTCAAATGAAAGTCAAATGCATTTTAAAAGCTAATTGAATCAAATGAAAGTCAAACACATTCAAACAAAGCATTTTGAATCAAATGAAAGTGAAATGCTTTCAACAAGCTGATTGAATCAAATGAAAGTCAAACTCATTCAAATAAAGCTTTTTGAATCGTATGAAAGTAAAATGCATTTAAAAAAGCTAAGTGAATCAAATGAAAGTCAAATGCATTCCACAAAGCTAATTGAATCTAATAAAAGTCAAACACATTCTAACAAAGGTAATTGAAACAAATGAAAGTCAAACGCATTCAAACAATGGTTTTTGAATCAAATGAAAGTCTAATGCATTCTATAAAGCTAATTGTATCAAATGAAAATCCAACACATTCAAACAAAGCTATTTAAATCAAATGAAAGTCAAATTCATTCTACAAAGCATATTGAATCAAATGAAAGTCAAACACAATCAAACAAAGCTAATTAAATCAAATGAATGTCTAATGCATTCTACAACGCCAATTGAATCAAATGAAAGTAAAACACATTCAAACAAAGTTTTTTGAATAATTCAAAGTAAAATGCATTCATTAAAGCTAATTGTATCAAATGAAATTCAAATGCATTCTACAAAGCAAATTAAATCAAATGAAAGTAAAATACATTCAAACATAGCTAATTGAATCAAATAAAAGTCAAACATATTCAAACAAAGCTTTTTAAATCATATGAAAGTCAAATGCATTCCACAAAGCAAATTTAATCAAATGAAAGTCAAATGCATTTTACAAAGCTAATTGAATCAATTGAAAATGAAAAGCATTCAAACAAAGCTAATTGAATCAAATGAAACTCTAATGCATTCTACAAAGCTAATTGAACCAAGTGAAAGTCGAACACATTCAAACAAAGCTTTTTTGAATCAAATGAAAGTCAAATACATTCAACAAAGCTAATTGAATCAAATGAAAGTCAAACACAATCAAACAAAGCTAATTGAATCAAATGAAAGTCTAATGCATTCTAAAACGCCAATTGAATCAAATGAAAGTCAAACACATTCAAACAAAGCTTTTTGAATCAAATGAAATTCAAATGCATTCATCAAATCTAATTGAATCAAATGAAAGTCAAATGCATTCTACAAAGATAATTAAATCAGATGAAAGTAAAACACATTCAAACATAGCTAATTGATTCAAATAAAAGTCAAACACATTCAAACAAAGGTTTTTGAATCATATGAAAGTCAAATGCATTCCAAAAACCTAATTTAATCAAATGAAAGTCAAATGCATTCTACAAAGCTAATTGAATCAATTGAAAGTGAAAAGCATTCAAATAAAGCTAATTGAATCAAATGAAAGTCTAATGCATTCTACATAGCTAATTGAATCAAACGAAAGTCAAACAATTCAAACAAAACTTTATGAATCTAATGAAAGTCAAATGCATTCAACAAAGCTAATTTAATCAAATGAAAGTCAAACACAATCACACAACGCTATTTGAATCAAATGAAAGTCTAATGCATTCTACAAAGCTAATTGAATCAAAAGAAAGTCAAAACATTCAAACAAAGCTTTTTAAATCAAATAAAAGTCAAATGCATTCAACAAAGCTAATTGAATCAAATTAGAGTCAAATGCATTTTATAAAGCTAATTAAATCAAATGAAAGAAATCAAATGAAAGTCAAACACATTAAAACAAAGCTAATTGATTCAAATGAAAGTCAAACACATTCAAACAAAGCTTTTTAAATCAAATTAAAGTGAAATGCATTCATAGAAGCTATTTGAATCAAATGAAAGTCAAATGCATTCTTCAAATCATATTGAATCAAATGAAAGCCAAATGCATTCTACAAAGCTAATTAAATCAAATGAAAGTCAAACACATTCAAACAAAGCTAATTGTATCAAATGAAAATCAAACACATTCAAACAAAGCTTTTTGAATCATATTAAAAGTCAAATGCATTCAAAGAAGCTATTTGAATCAAATGAAAGTCGGATGCATTTTTCAAATCATATTGAATCAAATTAAAGTCAAATGCATTCTACAAAGCTAATTAAATCAAATGAATGTCAAACACAATAAAACAAAGCTACTTGAATCAAATGAAAGTCAACCACAGTCAAACAAAGCTTTTTTAATCAAAAGAAAGTCAAATGCTTTCAACAAAGCTCATTGAATCAAATGAAAGTCAAATGCATTCTATAAAGCTAATTTAATCAAATGAAAGTCAAACACATTCAAACAAAGCTAATTGATTCAAATGAAAGTCAAACTCATTTAAACAAAGTTTTTGAATAAAAATTAGAGTCATATGCATACAACAAAGCTAATAAAGTCAAATGAAAGTCAAATGCATTTTAAAAGCTAATTGAATCAAATGAAAGTCAAACACATTCAAACAAAGCATTTTGAATCAAATGAAAGTGAAATGCTTTCAACAAAGCTGATTGAATCAAATGAAAGTCAAACTCATTCAAATAAAGCTTTTTGAATCGTATGAAAGTAAAATGCATTTAAAAAAGCTAAGTGAATCAAATGAAAGTCAAATGCATTCCACAAAGCTAATTGAATCTAATAAAAGTCAAACACATTCTAACAAAGGTAATTGAAACAAATGAAAGTCAAACGCATTCAAACAATGGTTTTTGAATCAAATGAAAGTCTAATGCATTCTATAAAGCTAATTGTATCAAATGAAAATCCAACACATTCAAACAAAGCTATTTAAATCAATGAAAGTCAAATTCATTCTACAAAGCATATTGATCAAATGAAAGTCAAACACAATCAAACAAAGCTAATTAAATCAAATGAATGTCTAATGCATTCTACAACGCCAATTGAATCAAATGAAAGTAAAACACATTCAAACAAAGCTTTTTGAATAATTCAAAGTAAAATGCATTCATTAAAGCTAATTGTATCAAATGAAATTCAAATGCATTCTACAAAGCAAATTAAATCAAATGAAAGTAAAATACATTCAAACATAGCTAATTGAATCAAATAAAAGTCAAACATATTCAAACAAAGCTTTTTAAATCATATGAAAGTCAAATGCATTCCACAAAGCAAATTTAATCAAATGAAAGTCAAATGCATTTTACAAAGCTAATTGAATCAATTGAAAATGAAAAGCATTCAAACAAAGCTAATTGAATCAAATGAAACTCTAATGCATTCTACAAAGCTAATTGAACCAAGTGAAAGTCGAACACATTCAAACAAAGCTTTTTGAATCAAATGAAAGTCAATACATTCAACAAAGCTAATTGAATCAAAATGAAAGTCAAACACAATCAAACAAAGCTAATTGAATCAAATGAAAGTCTAATGCATTCTAAAACGCCAATTGAATCAAATGAAAGTCAAACACATTCAAACAAAGCTTTTTGAATCAAATGAAATTCAAATGCATTCATCAAATCTAATTGAATCAAATGAAAGTCAAATGCATTCTACAAAGATAATTAAATCAGATGAAAGTAAAACACATTCAAACATAGCTAATTGATTCAAATAAAAGTCAAACACATTCAAACAAAGGTTTTTGAATCATATGAAAGTCAAATGCATTCCAAAAACCTAATTTAATCAAATGAAAGTCAAATGCATTCTACAAAGCTAATTGAATCAATTGAAAGTGAAAAGCATTCAAATAAAGCTAATTGAATCAAATGAAAGTCTAATGCATTCTACATAGCTAATTGAATCAAACGAAAGTCAAACACATTCAAACAAAACTTTATGAATCTAATGAAAGTCAAATGCATTCAACAAAGCTTTTAATCAAATGAAAGTCAAACACAATCACACAACGCTATTTGAATCAAATGAAAGTCTAATGCATTCTACAAAGCTAATTGAATCAAAAGAAAGTCAAACACATTCAAACAAAGCTTTTTAAATCAAATAAAAGTCAAATGCATTCAACAAAGCTAATTGAATCAAATTAGAGTCAAATGCATTTTATAAAGCTAATTAAATCAAATGAAAGTCAAACACATTAAAACAAAGCTAATTGATTCAAATGAAAGTAAACACATTAAAACAAAGCTAATTGATTCAAATGAAAGTCAAACACATTCAAAAAAGCTTTTTAAATCAAATTAAAGTGAAATGCATTCATAGAAGCTATTTGAATCAAATGAAAGTCAAATGCATTCTTCAAATCATATTGAATCAAATGAAAGCCAAATGCATTCTACAAAGCTAATTAAATCAAATGAAAGTCAAACACATTCAAACAAAGCTAATTGTATCAAATGAAAATCAAACACATTCAAACAAAGCTTTTTGAATCATATTAAAAGTCAAATGCATTCAAAGAAGCTATTTGAATCAAATGAAAGTCGGATGCATTTTTCAAATCATATTGAATCAAATTAAAGTCAAATGCATTCTACAAAGCTAATTAAATCAAATGAATGTCAAACACAATAAAACAAAGCTACTTGAATCAAATGAAAGTCAACCACAGTCAAACAAAGCTTTTTTAATCAAAAGAAAGTCAAATGCTTTCAACAAAGCTCATTGAATCAAATGAAAGTCAAATGCATTCTATAAAGCTAATTTAATCAAATGAAAGTCAAACACATTCAAACAAAGCTAATTGATTCAAATGAAAGTCAAACTCATTTAAACAAAGTTTTTGAATAAAAATTAGAGTCATATGCATACAACAAAGCTAATAAAGTCAAATGAAAGTCAAATGCATTTTAAAAGCTAATTGAATCAAATGAAAGTCAAACACATTCAAACAAAGCATTTTGAATCAAATGAAAGTGAAATGCTTTCAACAAAGCTGATTGAATCAAATGAAAGTCAAACTCATTCAAATAAAGCTTTTTGAATCGTATGAAAGTAAAATGCATTTAAAAAAGCTAAGTGAATCAAATGAAAGTCAAATGCATTCCACAAAGCTAATTGAATCTAATAAAAGTCAAACACATTCTAACAAAGGTAATTGAAACAAATGAAAGTCAAAACGCATTCAAACAATGGTTTTTGAATCAAATGAAAGTCTAATGCATTCTATAAAGCTAATTGTATCAAATGAAAATCCAACACATTCAAACAAAGCTATTTAAATCAAATGAAAGTCAAATTCATTTCTACAAAGCATATTGAATCAAATGAAAGTCAAACACAATCAAACAAAGCTAATTAAATCAAATGAATGTCTAATGCATTCTACAACGCCAATTGAATCAAATGAAAGTCAAACACATTCAAACAAAGCTTTTTGAATAATTCAAAGTAAAATGCATTCATTAAAGCTAATTGTATCAAATGAAATTCAAATGCATTCTACAAAGCAAATTAAATCAAATGAAAGTAAAATACATTCAAACATAGCTAATTGAATCAAATAAAAGTCAAACATATTCAAACAAAGCTTTTTAAATCATATGAAAGTCAAATGCATTCCACAAAGCAAATTTAATCAAATGAAAGTCAAATGCATTTTACAAAGCTAATTGAATCAATTGAAAATGAAAAGCATTCAAACAAAGCTAATTGAATCAAATGAAACTCTAATGCATTCTACAAAGCTAATTGAACCAAGTGAAAGTCGAACACATTCAAACAAAGCTTTTTGAATCAAATGAAAGTCAAATACATTCAACAAAGCTAATTGAATCAAATGAAAGTCAAACACAATCAAACAAAGCTAATTGAATCAAATGAAAGTCTAATGCATTCTAAAACGCCAATTGAATCAAATGAAAGTCAAACACATTCAAACAAAGCTTTTTGAATCAAATGAAATTCAAATGCATTCATCAAATCTAATTGAATCAAATGAAAGTCAAATGCATTCTACAAAGATAATTAAATCAGATGAAAGTAAAACACATTCAAACATAGCTAATGATTCAAATAAAAGTCAAACACATTCAAACAAAGGTTTTTGAATCATATGAAAGTCAAATGCATTCCAAAAACCTAATTTAATCAAATGAAAGTCAAATGCATTCTACAAAGCTTTGAATCAATTGAAAGTGAAAAGCATTCAAATAAAGCTAATTGAATCAAATGAAGTCTAATGCATTCTACATAGCTAATTGAATCAAACGAAAGTCAACACATTCAAACAAAACTTTATGAATCTAATGAAAGTCAAATGCATTCAACAAAGCTAATTTAATCAAATGAAAGTCAAACACAATCA
>NW_018742690.1:0-22999 GCF_001683475.1 Chenopodium quinoa
CAGCAGCCGCCAGGATCTGTTGATTATATGTTTCCGAACACTGGCGGTACGTTCTTTCCCATGAGGCAAAGTCGGCACTGGGGAACAGTCGTTCCAGGTCATGCGCTGGATTTGAGCGGAATCTTCCACCATCTCCCGGACGAGCTCTTTCTTCTCTTGCTCGGCCTTTTCCGAGAGCTCTTGGGTAAGACTCTTCTCTTGGTTCACCAGGCGTTCTTTTACGTTGGCCAAAGATTTCTCCATGGCTTCGTAAGAGTGCATTTTTTGGCGAAGAGGTTTCAGCTCGGCCTTAAGGTTGGTGACGGTCGCCTCCAGCTCGTCAACCTTCTTTTGGGCCGCCTCTAACTGAGCCGAACAGCGGCGGTAGCCTGCGCCTGATAATAAAGAAGATCAATGGTCAGTACTTCATTTTGGGCAATTTGAAACATTGCCTTATCACAGCTGGAGGCGGCCATAGCCTTTGAGGCCTTTACCTCTTTGTTTTTCCGATCAATCTTGCGAAGGCTGTTACTCGGAGCAGGGCCTAAGTACAAAGAAAAACAGGCGTCAGTTTCCAAACAAAAAAGAATAACAGGCGTCCTGGAACTCAAAAGCTCAAAAATATGCTAAGTATACCTCAGCAAGGACCCCTGAAATCCCATCAAGGTCAAGGGTGCCGGCACCCCTGACCGCCTCCCTGTCAGATGGAGGAACTACTTTAACCATGGACTTGGCTACCTCAACCAAGTCAAGCCCCTGAGGGCCGGCTGCATTAAGCGAAAGGAAAAAAGTTAGACCTAGTCAAGAAGGAAGCAAGTGAGTTTTTACAAGTGATTGTCCATACTTCTAGGCGGCCCCGCCGGGGTTTTAGAAGAAGTGGCCGGCTGCTTCTCAGCCGCCACTGTTTTCCTGGAAGACCCAGGAGAGCTTGCAACAGTCGTCCTCCGGGCCTTGGGTCCGGCTGTTGCGAGGAAGAAGCCCTTGGAGTGCCAGACTGAAAACAAAAAGAGTTAGTATATGCATAAGACAACTAAAAGAGGAAGAGTTTTCGAAGCTTACCAAGGGTGCCTCCTTGTTGGGGGAGTCGGCATACGACTGTTTCATGAGCGAGGCCCGCAACATGGCCGCTGCAGTCTTGGACGCTGTTATTTTACTCATGGCGTCAGCTGCAAGAAATAAACAGCAAAGTTAGTAAAATCCCAAGTAAACAAGGCGTGAAAAAACAGAGTATTTGTCAGGCCGGCTACCTCTAGAGCACCGACTGCTGAGGCCACAGGCGGCCAAAAAGTACTCGTCATAGAGCCACTTGAAGCTCGGGACACAGTTTAGGGGTACTTGCTCTCGTACCCCTGAAGTAGAGTTCACCCTAGTCTCTACTTTGAAGAGTCCTTTGTCTAGGATCTCTTTTTTTAGCCTTTGGGGGAACAGGCGGCATGCTGCAGCCGCCTGCGAGAAGAGGCGGATCCCTATTCCACTTGTTAAAGCGTTTGTTCAGCTCCGTGTCTGAACCCTCGATGATAAGGAAGGTGTTCCGCCAATCCTTCCATTTGTTCGCCTTACCTCTCGTCATGAGGTAACCCCTATGGCTTGTTAATTGATACCAGCCGGTACCTCCCGACTTAGGGGTCCGGCTGAGATAGTTCATGTGGGCGAAAGCCTCAAAGCTTGGCTCCACCCCGTACATTTCGCACCCGGCCACATAGCCGAGTACGTTTACCCAAGAGTTGGGGGCTAACTGCCATAACCCCAGATCATACCCATCTAAAATCCGCTGAACAGCCGGATGTAATGGGAAGCGCAGTCCAGCTTTGATGGCCGCCACATAGCAGCCAAAGCAGCCGTCACATAGCTGGTACCAGCCGCCCAGACGACAGTGTCTTCTGGATCCGGCACGAACAGTAAAAATTCCGGGCCCATTCTGTGGTTAGCAATAAAGCTCGCCACGTTGTCTTGCATGGTTGCGATCCGGCCCCAGGGTACCCTGCAGTAGTAGGGGGCGTTTTCCTCTCTGTAAGAGGCGGACGGCTCCGCCCAATTGTCCCCCTTCTCAACTGCATGAGAAAGTCTCGCCTCTTGTAGGCGGCTATGTCTTTTTCTCTGAGCCTGGAGAACTGTGGCCAGAAGAGCTGGACTCGGACTCGTCCTCTGACGAGTCCGAAGAGGACGACTCCTCCCCTCTCCAGAGGGGCCCGCCTCCTCTCCCTTAGAAGGAGCAGGAGGAAAATTAGACATGTCAACGGTAAGAGGGGAAGGGACCACCTTGGCCCCACTCTTAAACTGTCGGCTTGGCAGTCGCCTCGTTTCAATTCTACATCTGGCGCCTGGTCAGATGTTTCACTAAGGAGCACCCTTGGGAGGAGCCGTTTGAGTTTGATATCATAGCAGTCTGTTTCGTTCTGGCCATCACGTTCTGCATAGACACAGATACAGTCGGACTTTGTATAAAGGGCAAAGATGGGTCCAGAAAAGGGCAGGCGGCACTCCTAGTCCTAGATTCAGCCGTCCCCGGTGACCGGCTGATCACTAACTTAGGTCGTGTCGTGTGCTTCCTTGGTGCCATTTTCAAAAAATAAAAAGAAATTAAGAGTAAGAGAACTGAGTTACCTGAACGAGTGACGGTTGATGAAGTCCTGGAAGTCCGGTGCAGTCGGCTTGTCAGAAAAGGCGGTAGGCAGAAAAGGTCCGAAATGTCAGAGCAAGTTCAGGGGTCCGAATGTTCTCGCAAAGTTCTCAAATGTGAAAATGACCGAAGTCAGCACTTTCTTATATAAGCAAGGTGAGAAGGCGAAGGTCGCTTCCAAATTCAAAATTTGGGCGGGAAAATCTCTCGGCCGTTTGCAAGGTGACACCTGTAACAGGCCGTCGCCTGTCACCGTGCGACACCTGTCACAGGCGACACGTGACCAGTCACGTGCCACCTGTGAGGGGCAAATGATTAGGGGATTTTTATCCACCAATCACCGTTGACAAGTGGACTAACCAGGTTCCGCCACGTGTCCTTCACGAAGGCCAACAGGAGCCTGCCACGTGTCAATCACAGATACGTCCTCTACGGACCAATTTAGACACGCCACGTGTCCACCCATGCCAAATGGGCTAACCGGCCATCAAGGCCCAATCCAGTCTAGAGGCCCGTCAGCCCTAGGTTTACCTTAAACCTAGAGAGTTGCACGCTTCTCAAGGCTATAAATACTTAATTAATCCTCATTAGTGAGGTAATCGAAAATTCAAGAAAAAGCAGAGAAGAACAGAGTTATTACGGAACACCAACAACCGGCTAATCTCGCTAACGACGCAGATTACCAACATTAAGCACTCTCACCTAGAGAGATCTTATTACTTTAATTTCCGTATTAATTACTCCTTAATCAGGTACTAACTTGACCGTTGGAGGCGGAGCTCTCAGGAGTCTCCGTTATTTTGCAGGTACAGGCGTCCGGTTCCAGTCTCGGAATTGTAACTCTCCAGCAGGACATCAGAAAACCCCGAAACATCCTCACCATCAATTTCCCTTTCAAATTCCTTAAGGGTAAGCAATGAACCTCCTTTGATTGTTTAGGATTTTGTGAAAACTGGTAAGGGGTGCAATTTTTTTTTGTTTCCTTGGTGAGTTATAGTGTAAGTGTTATTGTACCCATCATGTTGAGATTTTCGATCAGGTTGCCAAGGTCTACCAAGCAATGTTACAAGCATCATAGACACAAATCACACAGTTGAGTATCATGATAAGTGATGCAAATCACGAAAGTCCTATTAGTCCTAGTCACAAATTTCATCAAGTCCAAGCACAAGTCCAAGTTACGGTTCGCCAAAGAAGTAATACTTGCGAAATCATTTGAAGACCAAACCTTGGATTCTTTTGCTGCCCATGGTCCGTTTGGTTTTTAATCATGGATTTACTTGCTTAATTTCTCATTAAGCACGTTAATTGAAGCATTTTGAACAGCCATTTCAGTTGGAGAGCCGTGGTGATGTGTAAACAAGATGAGAAACCTTGTTACAAGAAATGACAAGTTAAAGATTCAAAGGGTTTTAAAGTTCAAGTGTCAAGTAATCAGTTTAGTTAGGGGAACTCTCACCCTAAGCTAAGGATATAGCAAAGAGGAACTCTCACTCGTTTGCTTGGGATAGTTTAGATGAGGGAACTCTCACCAAATCATAAACTATAAGTCCTAATTTTGGGAACTCTCACCAAAACTAACACTCTTCAAATTCGGATACTCAAATTTGGAAAACAAAGTGAACTAAACTCAAGTCACTTCAATTAAAAAACACACGTTTTTAGGCAAATAATCTTGGATGTTTTTATTCATTCAAAGTATGCTATTTATAGCATCAATACAACCTTTTCACTTGCCTACTTTAATTAACAAAATAAAATAGACAAAAGTAAATTAACTAAGGGAATGAGTGGAGAATACACGTCCCACTTAACCCCTTTTACAAACAGATTAAACTAATTAAAAGAACTAAAGACTAGGCTTGAAACAAGGGAAGATGATCAGCCAAACAGCATCCAAAGAGCATCTTCAACACACGCCCAAAACAGCCATTGCAAGCTTGTGTAACCCCCATTTTAATGCCTTGATTCACGCCTCTTTATTCTTCATAACCCCCAAATAATGAGGTGCAATGTTCAGCCAACAAACTCCATAATTCACGCCCAACAAGTGCCATGAATCACGCCTCTTCAATCAGCTTGTAACCGTTGCACTTGGAGCTTGGAAAACCGTCACTTGCTAAGATACTTTCTACAAGGTTAATTAACACTAAGTGAAGTGTAACCACTTGTAAAATGTTTCGGACCAAAACCGTGCAAAAGAGTAAGGAATGAATTGGATAGAAACAACTCCTTTGCATTGCTTTGAACTTGGACCTCACTTTGATCACAATCATTAGAACTTTGACCATATTGGTCATCCTCCTCTTCTTCAAAAGGAATTGCCCTCAATTCATCATCATCAAGGTATGGAGCAAGGTCCCAACGTTGAATGTGCTTGAGACAACCAAATTGGCCCCCCAAATCAACCTTGTATGCATTGTCATTGATCTTTTCCACGATTTCAAATGGACCTTCGGCTCTTGGCATAAGCTTGTTCTTTCTTTTGCTAGGAAACCTCTCTTTCCTCATGTAAATCCACACTAAGTCACCAACTTCAAAATTGCTTCACGTTTTTCACCCTCTTGTTGGCTTGTTTCTTGTAGACTTCATTTGCTTTCTCAATGTTCTTCCTAACTTCCTTGTGGACCTTCAACATGAACTCGGCTTGTTCCTTAGCTCCACCATGAACGAACTTGTCTTGTGGCAAAGCTATGAGATCAATAGGAACATACGGATTGACACCATAGACTACTTCAAAAGGAGAGTACTTTGTAGTAGCACTAGGAGTCCGATTGTAAGCAAACTCGGCATGAGCTAGCTTGACATCCCAATCCTTAGCACTCTTACTAACCAAGGTCCTAAGCAACGAACCCAGAATTCTATTCACCACTTCAGTTTGCCCATCGGTTTGTGGATGGTGTGAAGTAGAAAACAGCAACTTTGTTCCCATTAGACGCCATATTGATTTCCAAAAATGACTAAGAAATTTTGTATCACGATCGGACACAATGGTGCGTGGCACCCCATGAAAACGAACCACTTCTTCAAAAGTATAAACTTAGCCACTTTCATAGCATCTTCGGTTTTGTGACAAGGAACGAAATGAGCCATTTTTGAGAACCGATCAACAACCACCATGATTGAGTCTTTACCCTTTGAGTTCTAGGTAAAGCACAATGAAATCCATGCTCACATCTCCCAAGGTCTCTCCGGAACTGGCAAAGGCTTGTAGAGACCTTTGTGAAACACCATCTTGGCCCTTTGACAAGTAGAACAACGACTAACCACATGATGAACCGTGGCTAACATCTTTGGCCAATAAAAGTGAGCTTGAAGAAGCTCCATTGTTTTTTTGAATCCCCACGTGACCAGCTAGACCTCCTCCATGAGCCTCATGAATCAACAAGCTTCTAATTGGACACTTAGGAATGCATAACCGATTTCCCTTAAAAAGAAAGTCATCATGTAAGGAAAATAAGTCATATACTCCATGGACACATTTCTGTATTATTTCAATGAAATCTCCATCCTCCTTGTAGTATGCTTTGATCAAATCAAACCCAAGAACTTTTGCTTCGACAACTCCAAGCAAATTGTGTCTCCTAGATAAGGCATCCGCAACAACATTAGCCTTTCCACTCTTGTATTTAGAGGAAAAGTTAAAGGTTTGCAAGAATTCAACCCATTTAGCATGTCTTG
Source organism: Chenopodium quinoa (assembly GCF_001683475.1). NCBI lineage: Eukaryota > Viridiplantae > Streptophyta > Magnoliopsida > Caryophyllales > Amaranthaceae > Chenopodium > Chenopodium quinoa. The sequence continues at coordinate 6,281 of NW_018742690.1, forward strand.
AATTCAACTTCTTTTGACCATGGATGAACCTTAGAGATTCATGGTCCGAATGTAATATGAACGGTTGTGGTCTCAAGTAATGTGACCAATGATCTAGAGCTCGTACCATAGCATAGAACTCTTTATCATAGGTGGAATAGTTCAACTTGCCTTGACTCAACTTTTCACTGAAATAAGCAATTGGACGCCCTTCTTGAATCAAAACTGCTCCAATCCCCTTCCCACTTGCGTCACACTCAACTTCAAATGGCTTGGAAAAATCAGGGAGTGCAAGAATAGGAGTGTTGCACATTTTCTCCTTGACTTCTTCAAAGGCCTTTTGAGCTTGTGTAGTCCATTCAAACGTCCCCTTCTTAGTACACTCAGTTATAGGAGCCATGAGTGTGCTAAAATTCTTGATAAATCTTCTATAGAAAGAAGCTAGGCCATGGAAAGAACGGACCTCCGTGAGTGTTTTTGGACTAGGCCATGATTGAATTGCTTCAACCTTGCAAGGATCCACCTTCACGCCATCACCTGAAACTATGTAACCAAGAAAAGTGACCTCATATAACATAAAATCACATTTTTCAAGTTTTCCATACAATTTTTGAGTTCTTAAAACAGAAAAAAACTTGAAACAAATGATCTAAATGTTCATCCTCATTTTTAGAGTAAATAAGGATGTCATCAAGGTACACCACCACGAACTTGCCAAGAAATGGCCTCAACACCTCGTTCATCAATCTCATGAACGTGCTAGGTGCATTGGTCAATCCAAACGGCATCACAAGCCATTCATACAACCCATGCTTTTGTCTTGAATGCAGTCTTCCATTCATCACCTTCCCTCATACGAATTTGATGGTAACCACTTCTCAAATCAACTTTTGAGAATACATTTGAACCACTCAATTCGTCCAGCATATCATCCAGTCTTGGAATTGGAAACCTGTACTTGATAGTAATATTGTTAACAGCTCTACTATCAATGCACATACGCCAAGTTCCATCCTTTTTAGGAACCAACAAGGCAGGAACCGCACATGGACTCATAGACTCACGCACATAGCCCATGCCCATCAATTCTTCAATTTGTCTTTGCAACTCCTTAGTTTCTAAAGGGTTACATCTATAGGCAGGTTTATTTGGTAGAGGCGCACCTGGAATGAGATCAATTTGATGCTCAATTCCTCTCAAGGGTGGTAATCCCTTAGGTAACTCATCCGGAAAAACATCCTCAAACTCTTTAATCAGTTTGGCAAGTTTAGGATTTTGACTCACAAATTTTTCATGGATTTCTTTTAGAGTACAACATGAATATCTCTTCCTCACCCTCAAACTCCCTCTCAAACTCTTTACAAGACAATAAAGAAATTTGTGGCTTTTGTGGTTGTGAAAACCGTGGGGGTGGTAAAGGGTGCAATTTCTTTTGTTTCCTTGGTGAGTGATAGTGTAGGTGTTATGGTACCCATCATGGATAGATTTTTTATCAGATTGCCACGGTCTTCCAAGAAGAATATGACAAGCATCCATTAAAACAACATCACATAATTGACTATCATGATATGAACCAATCGAAAAATTCACCATACATTGCTTTCTAACCCAGTACTAGCATTAGAATCTAACCAACTCAATTTGTAAGGATGTGGATGATTTGTGGTGGTAAGACCTAGTTTAGATACTAAGGTTTTTGACACAGTATTAGCCTCACTGCCCCCATCAATAATTAAATCACATACCTCGTCACCAACTTTACATTTGGTGATGAAAATGTGTTGTCTTTGTGGCGCCAAAGGTTCCTCCATACGAGCTTGCAAAGCTCTCCTAACCACCAAGTTTGTTTTGTCCCCATTTCAGGATAGCATTGGTCCTCCTCCTCTTCCTTTTCGTACGGGGTCACCTCCTTCTCTTCTTCAGACTCAAATTCCTCCCAATTGATGCTTTGGGTGGCTATGAGTTTAACCTCTTGCATGGTTAAGGCTCTTGAATTAGGACAATCTTTTTTATAATGTCCTCTACCTCCACACTTGTAACATACAATGTCACTAAGCTTGAAGTCTTTCGTGTTCCTCTTTGGTGGCTCATTAGGCTTGCTAAAAGAAGAACCCTCCTTTGAGTTGAAGGGTGGTTTGCGTACCACTGGAGTAGTAGTAGGCGTTTTCTTCCTTTTCCTTTTAGCATCAAACTTTGTCACAAGTTTGCAAGCTTCCACAAACGTGAGGTTAGTGTAACCATCAAGTTTGTCTTGTAACTCTTGTTCCAACCCAGCTACAAAACGCCCCAGCTTCAGCTCTTCATTTTCAGTCACTTCACATACAATGGCAAGCCTATCAAATTCTTTGATATAGTCTTCCACCGAATCACCATTTTGTTGGAGAGTACTCCATTTCACATACTGATTTTGCTTGTAATTGTGAGGAATGAAACGATCTCTCATTCTTCTCTTCAGCTTTTCCCAAGTGGAAATGTGAGCCTTACCCCTAAGGGTACGCCCTCTTTGTTCTCCTTGCAACCAACTATCACCATAGCCTTTCAACTTGACTTTGGCAATCTTAAAACGTTGAACATCCTCATGAATGTCCTTGTATTCAAAGTACCTTTCCAAGGATTTCTCCCATTCCAAGTACTTCTCTGGATCAAGTGTCCCATCAAAAGAAGGAACGTCCACTTTGAGACTCCTATCCTCCCTCCTAGGTGGAGGGTCTTCACCTTGATCTCTCCTATCTTGCTCGTTCATGAGCCTTGCCATCAAGGCAGCAAGGTTCCCTTGGAGATTGGCATTGGTTTCGGCCAACCTTTCCTGACTAGCAATGGATCGATTAAGAGCTTCCAAAGCTGTCCTCAAGTCTTGATTCTCTCCCATGGTATGTAGGTATTTCGACCCTTTGGAAAATTTAAGAAAAATTTTCCCCCCTACCTGACGCGCCAAATGATGTGTAAACAAGATGAGAAAACCTTGTTACAAGAAATGACAAGTTAAACGATTCAAAGGGTTTTAAAGTTCAAGTGTCAAGTAATCAGTTTAGTTAGGGGAACTCTCACCCTAAGCTAAGGATATAGCAAAGAGGAACTCTCACTCGTTTGCTTGGGATAGTTTAGATGAGGGAACTCTCACCAAATCATAAACTATAAGTCCTAATTTTGGGAACTCTCACCAAAACTAACACTCTTCAAATTCGGATACTCAAATTTGGAAAACAAAGTGAACTAAACTCAAGTCACTTCAAATTACAAAAACACACGTTTTTAGGCAAAATAATCTTGGATTGTTTTTATTCATTCAAAGTATGCTATTTATAGCATCAATACAACCTTTTCACTTGCCTACTTTAATTAACAAAATAAAATAGACAAAAGTAAATTAACTAAGGGAATGAGTGGAGAATACACGTCCCACTTAACCCCTTTTACAAACAAGATTAAACGTAATTAAAAGAACTAAAGACTAGGCTTGAAACAAGGGAAGATGATCAGCCAAACAGCATCCAAAGAGCATCTTCAATTACACGCCCAAAACAGCCATATGCAAGCTTGTGTAACCCCCCATTTTAATGCCTTGATTCACGCCTCTTTATTCTTCATAACCCCCAAATAATGAGGTGCAATGTTCAGCCAACAAACTCCATAATTCACGCCCAACAAGTGCCATGAATCACGCCTCTTCAATCAGCTTGTAACCGTTGCACTTGGAGCTTGGAAAACCGTCACTTGCTAGATACTTTCTACAAGGTTAATTACACTAAGTGAAGTGTAACCACTTGTAAAATGTTTCGGACCAAAACCGTGCAAAAGAGTAAGGAATGAATTGGATAGAAACAACTCCTTTGCATTGCTTTGAACTTGGACCTCACCTTGATCACAATCATTAGAACTTTGACCATATTGGTCACGTGGGAATGGTGACCAAGATGGTCAAGGGTCACTCATCCATGGTCAAGATAAGGAAGTCCAAAACGGTGCTAGTGAGCAAGGTACTGAGGGGAATCTTTTTTGTCCAAATCATTCTTCAATCCAATGCACGGTTTTAGTCCAAGGAGTTTAACAAATGGTTACACTTCTCTTAGTGTAACTAATCTTGTTGAAGGCGTCTAGTTAATATGTCGTTTTTCCAAGCTTGAAGCCACGCATGATTGATGCATTTGAGAGTTACATTGGACTGATTATGAAGGCGTGATTCAAGGCTTGTGTTGGGCGTGAATTAAGGCATTGGTTGGCTGATTATTCTACCTCTTTACTTGGGGGTTATTTGTACTTAATTAGAGAGTTGTTGCTGGAATAAAGGAGCTTGAATCAAGGGTTTAAATGGGAGGTTACAAGCGTGACTCAAGGGGGCTGTTTGCACGTTTCTTGGACGTTGAAGAATGCTCTTTGAAGACTTCATGTTTGCTGAACGTTTCCTCTTTAATTTAAGCATAGTTTTTAAGCTTAATTGAGTAGTTTTATTTTGTTGTTATGAGGGATTAATTGGACGGTTATATGAGCCTTTTAATCACCTTATAGTTAGTATCTTATTTTGTCTTTTAAATTAGGCAAGTGATGGATGATCATTAAAAGTTGTAAAGAGGAATCCCATGTTTCTTTATGTAACTTATACACTACTATAAATAGTGTGCTATGCATGAATGAAAGGTATCCCAGAAATTTGCTTAAACACTTGTGTTTTGATTGATTAAACGTGACTTAGTAACTAGTCATTTTTAAGGTCCAAGTTTGTTAGCTCAAATTTGAAGAGTGCTAGTTTTGGTAGAGTGTTCCCAAACCTAGGAGCTTGCGTAGTGAACGAGTGGGTTGAGTGTTCCCTATTCCTAACTACACCAAGCAAAGGGTGAGTGTTCCCCTTTGTTATATCCGAAACTAGGGTGAGTGTTCCCCTATTTTTCACCTTCATAGTTCACGATTTCACTAAGACCCTTAAAACATACTTTTGTAACAAGGTTCTCATCTTGTTTACACATCATTTGGCGCGTCAGGTAGGGGGTGTTTTTCTAAACATTTCCTAAGGGGTCGAATACCTACATACCATGGGAGAAAACCCGGACTTAAGGACAGCGTTGGAAGCTCTTAATCGATCCATTGCTAGTCAAGAAAGGTTGGCCGAAACCAAATGCCAATCTACAAGGGAACCTTGCTGCCTTGATGGCAAGGCTCATGAACGAGCAAGATAGGAGAGATCAAAATGAGGACCCTCCACCTAGGAGGGAGGATAGAAGCCTCAAAGTGGACGTTCCTTCTTTTGATGGGACACTTGATCCAGAGAAGTACTTGGAATGGGAGAAATCCTTGGAGAGGTACTTTGAATATAAGGACATTCATGAGGATGTTCAACGTTTTAAGATTGCCAAAGTCAAGCTTAAAGGCTATGGTGATAGTTGGCTACAAGGAGAGCAAAGGGACGTGCCCTTAGGGGGAAAGCTCCTATCTCTACTTGGGGCAAACTCAAGAAACGGATGAAAGACCGTTTCATCCCACACAATTACAAGCAAAGTCAATATGTGAAGTGGAGTACCTTGCAACAAAATGGGGACTCTGTGGAGGATTACATAAAAGAGTTTGATAGACTTGCTATTGTGTGTGAAGTAACCGAAAATGAAGAGCTCAAGATGGGGCGTTTCGTATCTGGTTTGGACCAAGAATTACAAGACAAACTTGAAGGTTATACTAACCTCACGTTTGTTGAAGCTTGCAAATTGGTGATTAAGTTCGATGCTAAGAGGAAAAAGAAGAAGCCTACTACCATCCCTCAATTGGCACGAAAACCTTCTTTCCCTACAAAGGAAGGGTCTTCCTTCAACAGACCGAGTAATCCACCAAAGAAGGACACCAAGGACGTGAAGCTAGGTGACATTGTGTGTTACAAAATGTGGAGGACGAGGTCATTACAAGAAGGATTGTCCTAATACTAGGGCGTTAACCATACAAGAGGTTAAGCTCATGGCCACTCAAAACATCAACTGGGATGAGTTTGAGGAGGAGGAAGAAGAAGTTGAAGATGATTGTGATGATTGCATGGCCGAGCCAGAGGGGAAGACTAGCCTCGTGATTAGGAGGGCCTTGCAAGCACGTGTGGAAGAGCATGCTGCCCCCCAACGCCAACACATTTTCATCACCCGTTGTAGAATTGGTGACGAGGTATGTGATTTGATTATTGATGGAGGGAGTGAGGCTAATACCGTGTCTAAGACCTTAGTATCTAACTTGGTCTAACTACTACTAATCATCCACAACCTTACAAGTTGAGTTGGTTAGATTCAAATGCTAGCACCGGGGTTAGGAAGCAATGCATGGTTTCTTTTTTGTGTTGGTTCATATTGTGATTCTATATTATGTGATGTTGTGTCTATGGATGCTTGTCATATTCTACTTGGTAGGCCTTGGCAAACGGATAAAAAATCTATACATGATGGGTATCACAATACGTATACCATAGTCCATGAAGGGAGGAAGAAAAAACTACACCCTTTACCACCCCCACGGTTTTCACCATCACAAACCCCACAAAAAGAAGTATCCTTGTTGTCTCTTAAAGAGTTTGAGAGGGAGTTGGAAGGTGAGGGAGAGTTGTTCATGCTGTACTCCAAGGAAACCCACGAAAAATTTGTTGCTCATAATCCTAGGTTAGCCCAATTGATTAAGGATTTTGAGGACGTTTTTCCGGATGAATTACCTAAAGGACTACCACCCATACGAGGAATTGAGCATCAAATTGATCTCATTCCCGGAGCACCCTTGCCAAATAAACCAGCCTATAGATGTAACCCTTTAGAAACTAAGGAGTTACAAACGACAAATTGAAGAGCTAATGGGTATGGGTTATGTGCGTGAGTCCATGAGTCCATGTGCCGTTCCTGCTTTGTTGGTCCCTAAGAAAGATGGTACTTGGAGAATGTGTATTGATAGTAGAGCCGTTAATAACATTACCATCAAGTACAGGTTTCCAATTCCAAGGCTTGATGACATGCTTGATGAGCTGAGTGGTTCCAAGGTCTTCTCAAAAGTAGACTTGAGAAGTGGGTATCATCAAATTCGCATGAGAGAAGGGGATGAATGGAAGACTGCGTTCAAGACAAAGCATGGGTTGTATGAGTGGCTCGTCATGCCATTTGGCCTTACAAATGCCCCCTAGCACGTTCATGAGATTAATGAATGAAGTGCTAAGGCCATTTCTTGGCAAGTTTGTGGTAGTATACTTGGATGACATTCTCATTTATTCACGTGATGAAGAAGCTCATTTTGATCATCTTTTTTCAAGTATTTTCTGTTTTAAAGACAAGAAAAATTGTATGGGAAACTAGAAAAATGTGATTTTTTTATTGTATGAAGTCATGTTTCTTGGCTATATAGTTTTCAGGTGATGGCGTGAAGGTAGACCCTAGCAAAATTGAAGCAATTCAATCATGGCCTAGTCCAAAAACACTCACGGAGGTCCGTTCTTTCCATGGCCTAGCTTCTTTCTATAGAAGATTTATCAAGAATTTTAGCACACTCATGGCTCCTATAACTGAGTGTACTAAGAAGGGGACGTTTGAATGGACTACACAAGCTCAAAAGGCCTTTGAAGAAGTCAAGGAGAAAATGTGCAACACTCCTATTCTCGCACTTCCTGATTTTTTCCAAGCCATTTGAAGTTGAGTGTGACGCAAGTGGAAAAGGTATTGGTGCCGTGTTGATTCAAGGTGGGCGTCCTATTGCCTACTTTAGTGAGAAGATGAGTCAAGGCAAGTTGAATTACTCCACCTATGACAAAGAGTTCTATGCTATGGTAAGAGCTCTAGAACATTGGTCACATTATTTGAGACCACAACCTTTCATTTTGCATTCCGATCATGAATCATTGAGGTTCATACATGGTCAAAAGAAGCTGAACGCAAGACACGCAAAGTGGGTCGAATTTTTACAAAACATTTAACTTTTCCTCTAAATACAAGAGTGGGAAAGCTAATGTGGTTGCGGATGCCTTGTCTAGAAGACATAATTTGCTTGGAATGGTTGAAGCAAAGGTACTTGGGTTCGATTTGATCAAGGAGTATTATCAAGAAGATGATGAACTCAAGGGGATAATTGAAAAATGTGTCCATGGAGTCTATGATCTGTTTTCCTTACATAATGGTTTTCTTTTTAAAGAAATAGATTATGTATTCCAAAATGTCCCATTAGAAGTTTGTTGATACATGAAGCTCATGGGGGAGGACTAGCTGGTCACGTTGGTATTCACAAGACAATGGAGCTTCTCCAAGCTCACTTTTATTGGCCGAAAAATGTTAGCCACGGTTCATCGTGTGGTGAGTCGTTGTTCTACTTGTCAAAGAGCAAAAATGGTGTTTCACAAAGGTCTCTACAAGCCCTTGCCAATTCCCGAAAGACCTTGGGAAGATGTTAGTATGGATTTTATTGTAGCTTTGCCTAGAACTCAAAGAGGCAAGGATTCAATAATGGTGGTGGTTGATCGGTTCTCAAAAAATGGCTCACTTCATTCCTTGCCATAAAACTGAAGATGCAATGAAAGTGGCTAAGTTATATTTTTGAAGAGGTGGTTCGTTTTCATGGGGTGCCACGCACCATTGTGTCGGATCGTGATACTAAGTTCCTAAGTCATTTTTTTGGAAGTCTATGTGGCGTTTGATGGGAACTAAGTTGCTGTTTTCTACCTCACATCATCCACAAACTGATGGTCAAAACGGAGGTGGTGAATAGAATACTTGGTTCGTTGCTTAGGGCTTTGGTGAGCAAAAGTACCAAAGATTGGGATAATAAGCTGCTCATGCCGAGTTTGCTTATAATAGGACACCTAGTGCTACTACAAAGTATTCTCCTTTTGAAGTAGTCTATGGCGTCAATCCTTATGTTCCCATTGATCTTATTTCTTTGCCAAAAGACAAGTTCGTTCATGGTGGGGCAAAGGAGCAAGCCGAGTTCATGCTTAAAGTCCATAAAGAAGTTCGAAGAAAACATTGAAAAGGCAAATGAAATCTACAAGAAACAAGCCAACAAACGAGTGCGAAATGTGAAGTCTTTTGAAGTTGGGGACTTGGTGTGGATTTACATGAGGAAAGAACGTTTTCCTAGCAAAAGGAAGAACAAGCTTATGCCAAAGAGCGAGGGTCCGTTTGAGGTCATGGAAAAGATCAATGACAACGCATACAAAGTTTGATTTGGGAGGCCAATATGGTGTCTCAAGTACATTCAACATTGGTGATCTTGCTCCTTACTTTGATGATGACGAATTGAGGGCAATTCCTTTTGAAGAAGGGGAGGATGACCAAGATGGTCAAGGGTCACTCATCCATGGTCAAGATAAGGAAGTCCAAAACGGTGCTAGTGAGCAAGGTACTGAGGGAATCTTTTTGTCCAAATCATTCTTCAATCCAATGCACGGTTTTAGTCCAAGGAGTTTAACAAATGGTTACACTTCTCTTAGTGTAACTAATCTTGTTGAAGGCGTCTAGTTAATATGTCGTTTTTCCAAGCTTGAAGCCACGCATGATTGATGCATTTGAGAGTTACATTGGACTGATTATGAAGGCGTGATTCAAGGCTTGTGTTGGGCGTGAATTAAGGCATTGGTTGGCTGATTATTCTACCTCTTTACTTGGGGGTTATTTGTACTTAATTAGAGAGTTGTTGCTGGAATAAAGGAGCTTGAATCAAGGGTTTAAAATGGGAGGTTACAAGCGTGACTCAAGGGGGCTGTTTGCACGTTTCTTGGACGTTGAAGATGCTCTTTGAAGACTTCATGTTTGCTGAACGTTTCCTCTTTAATTTAAGCATAGTTTTTAAAGCTTAATTGAGTAGTTTTATTTTGTTGTTATGAGGGATTAATTGGACGGTTATATGAGCCTTTTAATCACCTTATAGTTAGTATCTTATTTTGTCTTTTAAATTAGGCAAGTGATGGATGATCATTAAAAGTTGTAAAGAGGAATCCCATGTTTCTTTTATGTAACTTATACACTACTATAAATAGTGTGCTATGCATGAATGAAAGGTATCCAGAAATTTGCTTAAACACTTGTGTTTTGATTGATTAAACGTGACTTAGTAACTAGTCATTTTTAAGGTCCAAGTTTGTTAGCTCAAATTTGAAGAGTGCTAGTTTTGGTAGAGTGTTCCCAAACCTAGGAGCTTGCGTAGTGAACGAGTGGGTTGAGTGTTCCCTATTCCTAACTACACCAAGCAAAGGGTGAGTGTTCCCCTTTGTTATATCCGAAACTAGGGTGAGTGTTCCCCTATTTTCACCTTCATAGTTCACGATTTCACTAAGACCCCTTAAAACATACTTTTGTAACAAGGTTCTCATCTTGTTTACACATCAAATGGAGAGGAACTCAAGGAGAAACTTCAATGCATGAATAATGAAGGAGGCGTGAATCAAGGGGGGGTTACAAATGCACCTCCAACGGTTTTCTTGCTGAATTTGTGGCTGTTTGCTTAGCTCATTTACATGCGTTTAATAAGGAAGTTAAGGGGCATATGAAGACCAAGAGGCTGCTGCACTTAGACGTAATCTTAGGCTTAGTTTTATTTTCGTTGTTTAAAGCTTTAATAAATCAGTTTGCTTCTTTATGTAAAGCAATGATTGTTAGTTCTTTTAGTTGCTTATAAAAGGCATGTAATTATAGTTTGTAAGCAGATTTTGATCAATGAAAAAGAGCTTTTGCTTGAACTTAAAAAACTGATTATTTGTTTTTGTGAAATAACCGGTTTTTGTACCAAGTTAGACTTGAAGAGATTGAGTGGTCAAGTGAGTAATCCTTCCATACAATTTGAACTTAGTAGGTTGAGTGAGAAATCCTTGCCTTCATATCCTTGTTTGTTAAGTGAGTAATCCTTACAAACCTACATTTTTTCCAACCCCAAAACCCACCTAAAATCCTACAAAAACGTACCTAAACACCAACCTTCTCTCAATCCTTTGCTTAAGCTTGATTCATTAACTTGTTTAAACTAATTTCATCTATTAGTTTTTACATCAATAAGACCCAATAGAAAAACTAACCATGCATTGTTTCCTAACCCCCGTGCTAGCATTAGAGTCCAACCAACTCAACTTATAAGGATGTGGGTGATTTGTCGTTGTAAGGCCAAGTCTAGCTATCAAGGTTTTGGAAACTGTGTTTGCCTCACTACCACCATCAACAATTAAATCACATACCTCGCCTTTAATCTTGCACTTGGTAATGAAAATATGTTGCCTTTGCGGTGCTAAGGGTTCGTCAACGCGAGCTTGCAACGCCCTTCTCACAACCAGATTTGTTTTGGTCTTTCTTCGGGGAAAACATTGCTCTTCCTCCCCGTCCCCTTCAGTAGAATTCAAGTCCTCCACTTCTTCAACCTCGAAATCCTCCCAATTGATAGTTTGGTTAGCAATAAGCTTTACCTCTTGTATGGTCAAAGCTCTGGAATTTGGACAATCCTTCTTAAAATGACCCCTTCCTCCGCACTTGTAACAAACAATGTCACTCATTTTGAAATCTTTCTTGTCCTTCTTAGGTGGATCGTTGGCTTTGACAAAAGAAGAACTATCCTTGACAGGGAAGGTTGGTCTTCGTGCCGCTTGAGGGGTGACAATCGGCTTCTTCTTCTTCCTTTTTGAATCAAACTTGATCACAAATTTGCAAGCTTCAGCAAAGGTTAAATTGGTGTAACCTTCAAGTTTGTCTTGCAACTCATGATCCAACCCAGCCACGAAATGTCCCATCTTGAGTTCTTCATTCTCCGTGATTTCACACACGATAGAAAGTCTGTCAAACTCTTTGATGTAGTCCTCAGCCGATTCTCCATTTTGTTGCAAAGTGCTCCACTTCACATATTGACTTTGCTTGAAATTGTGAGGAATAAAACGATCCCTCATCCTTTTCTTCAACTTGCTCCAAGTAGAAATGGGCGCCTTACCCCTAAGAGTAACGCCCCCTTTGCTCTCCTTGTAGCCAGTTATCTCCATAGCCTTTCAACTTCACCTTGGCTATCTTGTATTTTTGGAACTCCTCTTGAATGTCCTTGTAATCGAAATACCTCTCCAAGGATTTCTCCCATTCCAAGTACTTTTCTGGATCAAGTGTCCCATCAAAGGCAGGGACGTCCACTTTGAGACTCCTATCTTCCCTCCTAGGTGGAGGGTCTTCGCCTTGATCTCTCCTATCATGCTCGCTCATGAGCCTTGCCATTAAGGCAGCAAGGTTCCCTTGTAGATTGGCGTTGGTCTCGGCCAACCTCTCTTGACTAGCAATGGATCGATTAAGAGCTTCCAAAGTTGTCCTCAAGTCTTGATTTTCTCCCATGGTATGTAGGTATTCGACCCCTTTGGAAGAATTTAAGAAAACTCTCCCCCTACCTGACGCGCCAAATGATGTGTAAGCAAGGTGAGAAACTTGTTTACAAACGGTCTGGAATGCGTGTTGTGCTTAATTTAATTATGAAGTATCAATGTGGAGTAACTAAGAAGGATTAGGGGAACTCTCACCCTTAACCTTGAGGATATAACAATGAGGAACACTCACTCACTTGTTTGGGCGTAGTAGTGATTAGGGAACTCTCACCTATTCGACAACTACCAGTTTAAGTCTTAGGAACTCTCACTAAAACACAAACTCTTCAAATTGAGGTAACTCTCAAATTTGGAAGATAAACCTGACTAGCACAAGTCAAATTTAGATCATACACTCGTGTGTTTTTTGCAAATTTTCTAAGTACCTTTCATTGATCATTAGCATGCTATTTATAGCTTTTAGTACATCATTTAATTGCCACTACACTTAGCTAAAGCAAACAACAAATCAGAAATAACAAAGCTGAAAATAAGGGTAGATTAAGTGGCTCATAACCGTCCAACCTAATCCCCATTACAACTAATTATTACTCTAATTAAGAAAGCTTATCACAAGGGAAACATAGCTAAAAATAAGGGAAGAACGTTCAGCAAATTGACTCCGAACTGCTGTTCAAATTCTTCCTTCAAAGTAGCCTTGAAATGCGCCTTTGTAACCTCCCAATTAAGCCTTCATTCAAGCTCCTTTATTACGAAATTAAAACCAGCTTGAAACTCTCCTTAAAGTATGCATTAAATCAGCCTACATTCCCCCATTATTGAGGTAATTAGTCACGCTCAATATGGTGCAACCATTTGAGGAATTATATGGACCGTGCATGCAAAAATCCATAAGAGTAGCATCGAAGAAAGACTTGGACAAAATTAATTCCCTAACGTTCAACTCTTGGACTGGAATATTCGAACCTTGACCACTTTGGTCAATTTGATTCAATTAGCTTTGTTGAATGCATTTGACTTTCAATTGACTCAAAATGCTCTGTTTGAATGTGTTTGACTTACATTTGTTCCAATTAGCTTTGTTTCAATGTGTTTGACTTTCATTTGATTCAATTAGCTTTGTAGATTGCATTTGACTGTCATTTGATTCAAAAAGCTCTTTTGAATGTGTTTGACTTTCATTTGATTCAATTAGGTCTGTTTGAATGTGTTTGACTTTCATTTGATTCAATTAGGTTTGTTTGAATGTGTTTGACTTTCATTTGATTCATTTGGCTTTGTTGGAATGTTTTTTACTTTCATTTGATTCAATTAGCTTTGTAGAATGCATTTGACTTTCATTTGATTCAAATAGTTTAGTTTGAATGTGTTTGACTTTCATTGGATTCATTTGGCTTTTGTTCGAATGTTTTTTACTTTCATTTGATTCAATAAGCTTTGTAGAATGCATTTGACTTTCATTTGATTCAATTAGCTTTGTTTGAATGTGTTTGACTTTCATTTGATTTAATTAGGTTTGTTTAAATATGTTTGACTTTCATTTGATTCAATTGGCTTTGTAAAAAGCATTTGACTTTCAATAGCTTTGTTTGAATGCATTTGACTTTTATTTGATTTAAATAGCTTTGTTTGAATGTGTTTGACTTTCATTTGATTTAATTAGGTTTTTTTAGATGTTTTTTACTTTCATTTGATTCAAATAGCTTTGTCTGAATGTGTTTGACTTTCATTTGATTTAATTAGATTTTTTTAGATGTTTTTTGACATTCATTTGATTCAATGAGCTTTGTTGAATGCATTTGACTTTCATTTGATTCAAAAAGCTCTATTTGAATGTATTTGACTTACATTTGATTCTGTTAGGTTTGTTTGAATGTGTTTAACTTTCATTTGATTCAATTAGCTTTGTATATTGCATTTGACTTTCATTTAACTCAAATAGCTTTGTTGAATGTGTTTGACTTTCATTTGATTCAAACAGCTTTTGTCTGAATGTGTTTGACTTTCATTTGATTTAATTAGATTGTTTTAGATGTCTTTTACTTTCATTTGATTCAATTAGCTTTGTTGAATGCATTTGACTTTCATTTGATTCAAAAAGATCTGTTTGAATGTGTTTGACTTACATTTGATTCAATTAGCTTTGTTTGGATGTGTTTGACTTTCATTTGATTCAATTAGCTCTGTTTGAATATCTTTGACTTTCATTTGATTCAATTAGGTTTGTTTGAATGTGTTTTACTTTCATTTGATTCAATTAGCTTTGTTTGAATGTGTTTGACTTTCATTTGATTCAATTAGCTTTCTTTGAATGTGTTTGACTTTCATTTGATTCAATTAGCTTTATAGATTGCCTTTGACTTTCATTTGATTCAAATAGTTTTGTTTGAATGTGTTTGACCTTTTATTGATTTAATTTGAATTTTTTTAGATGTTTTTACTTTCATTTGATTCAATTAGATTTGTAGAATGCATTTGAATTTCATTTGATTCAAATAGCTTTGTCTGAATGTGTTTAACTTTCATTGATTTAATTAGATTTTTTTAGATGTTTTTGAATTTCGTTTGTTTCAATTAGCTTTGTTGAATGCATTTGCATTTAATTTGATTCAAAAAGCTCTGTTTGAATGTGTTTGACTTATATTTGATCTAATCAGCTTTGTTTGAATGTGTTTGACTTTCATTTGATTCAATTAGCTTTGTTTGAATGTGTTTGACTTTCATTTGATTTAATTAGGTTTGTTTGAATGTGTTTGACTTTCATTTGACTCAATTGGCTTTGTAGAAAGCATTTGACTTTCAATAGCTTTGTTTGAATGCATTTGACTTTTATTTGATTTAAATAGCTTTGTTTTAATGTGTTTAACTTTCATTTGATTTAATTAGGTTTTTTTAGATGTTTTTTACTTTCATTTGATTCAATTAGCTTTGTTGAATGCATTTGACTTTCAATTGACTCAAAATGCTCTGTTTGAATGTGTTTTACTTACATTTGTTCCAATTAGCTTTTTTCAATGTTTTGACTTTCATTTGATTCAATTAGCTTTGTAGATTGCATTTGACCGTCATTTGATTTAAAAAAAGCTCTTTTTGAATGTGTTTGACTTTCATTTGATTCAATTAGGTCTGTTTGAATGTGTTTGACTTTCATTTGATTCAATTAGGTTTGTTTGAATGTGTTTTGACTTTCATTTGTTTCAATTGGCTTTGTTGGAATGTTTTTTACTTTCATTTGATTCAATTAGCTTTGTAGAATGCATTTGACTTTCATTTGATTCAAATAGTTTAGTTTGAATGTGTTTGACTTTCATTGGATTCATTTGGCTTTGTTCGAATGATTTTTACTTTCATTTGATTCAATAAGCTTTGTAGAATGCATTTGACTTTCATTTGATTCAATTAGCTTTGTTTGAATGTGTTTGACTTTCATTTGATTTAATTAGGTTTGTTTGAATGTGTTTGACTTTCATTTGATTCAATTGGCTTTGTAGAAACATTTGACTTTCAATAGCTTTGTTTGAAAGCATTTGACTTTTATTTGATTTAAATAGCTTTGTTTGAATGTGTTTGACTTTCATTTGATTTAATTAGGTTTTTTTAGATGTTTTTTACTTTCATTTGATTCAAATAGCTTTGTCTTAATGTGTTTGACTTTCATTTGATTTATTTAGATTTTTTAGATGTTTTTGACTTTCATTTGATTCAATGAGCTTTGTTGAATGCATTTGACTTTCATTTGATTCAAATAGCTCGGTTTGAATGTATTTGACTTACATTTGATTCTGTTAGGTTTGTTTGAATGTGTTTAACTTTCATTTGATTCAATTAGCTTTGTATATTGCATTTGACTTTCATTTAACTCAAATAGCTTTGTTTGAATGTGTTTGACTTTCATTTGATTCAATTACCTTTGTAGATTGCATTTGACTTTCATTTAACTCAAATAGCTTTGTTGAATGTGTTTGACTTTCATTTGATTCAATTAGCTTTGTAGAATGCATTTGACTTTCATTTAATTCAAATAATTTAGTTTGAATGTGTTTGACTTTCATTGGATTCATTTGGCTTTGTTCGAATGTTTTTTACTTTCATTTGATTCAATAAGCTTTGTAGAATGCATTGACTTTCATTAGATTCCAATAGCTTTGTTTGAATGTGTTTGACTTTCATTTGATTTAATTAGGTTTTTTTAAATGTTTTTTACTTTCATTTGATTCATTTAGTTTTGTTTGAATGTGTTTGACATTCATTTGATTTAATAAGCTTTGTGGATTGCATTTGACCTTCATTAGATTCAAAAAGCTCTTTTTGAATGTGTTTGACTTTCATTTGATTCAATTAGCTCTGTTTGAATGTGTTTTATTTGATTCAATTAGACTTTGTTTGAATGTGTTTTACTTTCATTTGATTCAATTAGCTTTGTTTGGATGTGTTTGACTTTAATTTGATTCAATTAGCTTTATAGAATGCAT
>NW_018742691.1:0-29322 GCF_001683475.1 Chenopodium quinoa
TGATCCCCATAAAATGAGGGGAATGTTCCCTATTTATAGGGCTCTAGGAATGTGTGCCCTTTATAGGGTTTCGTGCCCTAAGAAAGGGCACGCCGTTTTTGCAGGGGGCCCTTGGGATTTGGGCCTTGAAAGCCGCCATTCCCAGGGGGCCAAATCTGCCTACCACGTGTCACCATCTTGAAGGGCCAGGGTGGCGCCTCTTCCAATGACACGTGGCAGGCTCGGATTGGGCCAGCTGGTTGGGTAAAAATACCCAAATCATTTGCCCCTCACAGGGAACACGCGCTTGCCACGTATCGCCTGTGACAGGTGTCAGGATCTGGCTTGCCGAATTTCAAATTTACTATTGGAGGGAAAAATTAAGGTTTTACCCCCTCTATAAATAAAAAGGTTTGACACCCCCCCTTGGATTCACACCTTTGCGAATCTTGGAGAATCTCTGGACTTCTGAATTTCAAAGACTCTCAAAGACTTAAACTTATCAAGCATCCGACGCTCGGCTTTCTGTCCGTCTGTTCCTGCAAACCAAGCGTCTCCTAGTACCTTCTTCTAAGGTAACCGCCTGTTCTCTTCTTTTACTTATTTTTTTTTGCATTTTTCTTTATCAAAATGGTTTCCCAAACGCACCCGGCACGGCTAGATTAGCGATCAGCCGGTCACCGGGACGGCTGAATCTAGAACTAGGAGTGTCGAATGCTCGTTTGAGAACTTTGCTTTAAGTACATCTCCAATCCGACAGTGTCTGTGCATCTGCAGGACACGATGGCCAGAACAAAGCAAACAACAAGGAGATATAAGGCGGATGGTTCCTTTTACCATTCGGACAGTGAGACTGTCAATTCTGATGGCTCCATTAGGGTGCCTGCCAGTGAAATCTCTGAAAACCCCCCAAACCATTCATCTAACCTTCCCCAAACTCCAACTTGTTATTCTTCCCCTTCTTCGAGCGGCACCCCCAGCGATACCATACTGCGGGAAGCCGACAGTCAATACAAGCCCGAGCCTTCAGAACAGGCGTCGGAAGAGAGTCTAGGGGAGGACCCTGCTAGCCCCAATCAGCAGTCCCCCAGCTCTGGGGAGAGCTCTGATGACGATACGGCCTCATCATCCTCTGAAAATGCCTCCATTACTTCAGAGGAGGCCAGAGCAAAGATAAGCACGGTAAGGGAGTCCTTCTCAGTGGAGAGGGGAGAAGGCTGGGCCGAGCCGAGTTCTAGGCGCTTGGAACGCGCTCCCTACTATCATCATGTTCCGCAAAGCAAGCGGACTTCTATGACATCCGGCCTTGCCAACTTTAGGCGCAAGACCGTAATGGGTCATGGCTTTTCCTTGTCTGTGCCGAACAAGGATGATACAATACCCTGGACGATTTTGGCCAGCTATAAGGACCTAGCATTTGGCTGCTACGAGGCGGTCCTCCAAGCCGGTCTGCGCTTCCCTCTCCATCCGGCCGTGGAGAGAATATTGGACGGATACCAACTGGGTATCTGGCAACTTTTCCCGAATTCCTAGATTAATATTATCGGGTATGTTGCCGCATGTGACATGCTGAGGTGGAGCCCGGCTTTGAGGCATTCGCCCACATGCACTATCTCAGCCGAGCGCCGGCCAAGGGCGACGAAGGCTGGTACACCTTGTCCACCTGCAAGGGGTACATGATGGCAGTTGGAAAGGAAAACAAGTGGAAGGACTGCATAACAAAGTTCTACATAGTCCACTCCTCTGATAGCCGACTGAATTGGAAATACAATAGGTGGAACAAGGATCCGCCCCTCCTGGCTGGCAAAAGTGCCTTCCCCCTCTCCCTAGGCGGGCCCAGGAGGTAATGTTTGACAGGGGTTTGTTCAAAGTGTCCGTCCGGACAAATGAGCAGGGGGAGAAAATAGTCGTCTCTTAGAGCTACATTCCCCTATACAAGTGGTTAGAGGATGGGGTGTTCTTGGCCGCTTGTGGGCTAAGTTCTGAGATGCCGAGAGGTAGTCGACCGTTTGATTTTATGCAACTTTAAATTGCTTTTCAATGATCGTTTACAAATTCTAACTCCTGCTTTTGGTGCAGACAAAGCCATGGAAAAGATCTCAGCAACGAGGAAGCCGGCTGCTGTCTCTGCGGCGAAATATCGCTCGAACGTCCTTAATCAAGCGGGTGACTAGCAAAAAACAGTCGGGACCCCCAAGGTAGTTGTTTATAAAACTTGATATTTTTTAGCAAGGTCAATTTTTGCCCGCCTGTTTTCTGACGCCTTTTCCTTTTGCTAATGCAGAGTGGCTCCACCAGACCTTCTCCCTCTAAGCAATCCCAATCCAAAATCCAAAAGACTGGGACGGGTGATGTGAGTGCATCCGACAAGAACCGGAAGCACATTGCTCACAAGCTTAAAAGAGGAGATGACTCTACTCTCAAAGCTGACAGGGAGGTCAGCAAACCGGATGCCAATCAGGCATCGAATGGTGGCTTTAAGCAACCCACTACTGTTGTCGGCTCAGCATGCCCTATTAGTAACTGGCATTAAAAATGCTAGTTACTAAAACACCACTAGTAACTGGCTAAGATAATGTAAGTTACAAATAATATGACATTAGTAACTGGCCTTGTAGACGAAGGTTACTAATTTGAAATTTGTCAAGGTTGGAAATTCTATTAGTAACCGACCTAATAAATGTTGGTTACAAATATTGAGTCAAATAAAATTTGACCAAATATTTAGTAACTGGCTTGCAAACGCAAGTTAGTAGTACTTTGTGTCAAAAAAAAAAATTTTATTTATTTATTTTCTAACAAACCTAAGTACAGAGTAGCTTTTTTTTTCATTTTTCCACTTGCGTTTTCGAATTCATGAGTATTCTTATATACTCATTTGTCTTCCATTAACTTCGATCTCCTTTTTCCTTGATAAAAATAAACGGTTTTAGAAATTTTCAATTAAAAAATTGCTTCTTGTTCATGAAGAATGATCTAAAATTCAGCAAAAGAGGGCTATATGGAGGTTAAAAAGAGGTATGTAAAATTTTGAATTAGGGTTCATGAATTAGGTTGATGTAATGAACTAAATTATCTCTTTAATTAAATAAAAACCCCAATTAGTTGTGAATTATATCTCTTTTAATTTTTCTTTCCATCTGCTCTACGTTACCTTGGGCTTGCTTAGTTTCCATATGCTTAATTATGTCTTGATGATTTACCAACCATTGGTGATTGATTACAGCAGTTTCGGCTAAATTGTTTACTCTATTGCTCTTAAAAGATTTGTTCATTTCCCAAGTGAAGCCTAACATCTCTCTATTTTTTCACAAATTCATCATATTCTGCTTCTTTTCTACCATTTTTGCTGAAATCAGCTTGTAAAGTTCACATTTTTTGAGCTTCGAACCTTCAATTTCAACTTCTAGATAACTGGATTTGGGTAACTTTCATAATCCCTTCATCTTTTTTTTCCCGTGTCCTTTTTAGAAAAAAAAATTCAAATTTTAGCTTCTGGGTACCTCGGTTTGGTAGTTTCTGATTTGTTTTAAGTTGTTTTTTTTTTTTAATTTATGCTTAAAGTGTGGCAATTTGCTCTTTCCATTTTCTGTGGATTTTGGGTTATTATGTTTTGATTTAGTAGTTTTTTTTTTATTAATATTTGCTGCTTTTTGTGGATTTAATTTTGTGGCATTTCTAATACTTCGTATGTATATGCAAGTTTAAAGGGTTGTTTGAAAATTGTTCATTGCATGTGTACCTCCCCTTTTCAATTAGTACAAATTGGTTCAGTTAGGTTTCTTATTTATTTGTTGCTATGAACATGAATGATTCTTTGTAATGTTTAGGATTTGGGTGTTAGTTGACTTTTTTTTTTTATAATTATCTTGGCTTTATTAGTTGTTGATTCCTTTATGAATTATATCATCTTGACATCCATTTTTAGTATATGGGCAATTTTAGTGGTACGGAGGAGTAATTAGCCTAGTGTGTAGAGAATGTTAGAGTCCATTGTTGCTTGACATGTTGGTTTTATCCATGGAGGGTGAATATTGTTGTAGTTAGAGGTATATTCGCACAATCGGTTTCTGTATCTTAGACTGTTTTCAACCAAGTTGATGTTAGTTTCCCATTGAAATCCTTCTTTCAAGGGTTTTCCTGAGATAAAGTTATGTAGAAGCTAGGAAATATAAGCAAATTTGTCCCGCACTTTTCATGGTTTCACCCGGGAAATTATCTAGCTGCGACAAGAAATGGATTTTGATTTGTTTAATCCAATTCCGTTTGCTAAGGATGTGGATTCAACGAATTATCATGTCAATAGGAAGAAAGGAAGGGGTTTTTTCTCACTGAGGTTGAGTTGTCATTGTCCATGTTTAATTCGGGCTGGCTTCATTCTACAAGTTTGATTGCCAATTGTGATTTAACATGCTTTAAAAACTTGGTTTGGTTGCTTGTCACCTGATGATTAGCTGCTGATCATGTTGCCATAAGTAGTTCAAGTAATGATGCTATATTAGAAAGTTCTTTGTCCCTGCACATGTTTTCTTATTGTTTATAAACTAATATTTTTGAGGATATGTTACTTTAAGAAGTAGAAATCATTTCCGGATGGTGGCAGTTGATAATTTATGTCATTGACTTGCTTCAGGGACCATAAGTATTTGTTAATCATGGTAGTGGAATTTGTTATCAATTTCTATCAATTTCTTACTGTGATTTTTCTTTGAACATGGGAATTACTTTAATTTTCTTCGACCATGTGGTATTGAAGACACTAATTATTTGAATATGAATCTGCATTTTTTTATAGTTATTTATTTTGTTTCTTGGCTGGTTTTAGGTTAGGACAGGTAGATTTTGCTAGGAAACATCTATTCTATGCAGCACATCAGCCTGAGGCAACAGAACTCCAAAATTCAAGCAGTGGAGAAGCATTTAAATAGATGCTTTGATGCTCGGAAATTTGGAGAATGGAAAACTGCATTGTGGGAAGGAGATGCTGCGATTGCTGCCGGAGTTGACTATTCTCCTCAGGTGAACTTTTTTTTAGTTGTCAATAGGTTGCTGGAATATTATATACTTTCTATTTTTGGAGAAGTCTATAATTTTCTATTTGGTACCCAAGCTAAGTGATTTAATGAATGTCCATCTTCTCTCTTGTAGAGCAGAATCCCTATAGGTTGCTGGATTATAGTATACTTTCTTTTTTGTAACACGTACTAGTGCAGGGCTCATTATTTGCTTCAAATGACTGTAGGCTCATTTGATTTTTGCAA
Source organism: Chenopodium quinoa (assembly GCF_001683475.1). NCBI lineage: Eukaryota > Viridiplantae > Streptophyta > Magnoliopsida > Caryophyllales > Amaranthaceae > Chenopodium > Chenopodium quinoa. The sequence continues at coordinate 5,241 of NW_018742691.1, forward strand.
TGGTCCGGGCTCAAATATTACTTGTAATGATGCAGGCTTATCAGGTATGCAATTTAAAAATCTCACTAATCTTGGATATTTCTACAACTATATAAGTGGGCGAAACTGCTAGTTCAGGCACCTAAGAAATTGAAATTTGAGCTACTTCAGTACCTTTCAGCTTGTGTATGTAATAGATTGTTCTAGTTCAGACACTTAAGAAACTGAAAATTGAGCTAGTTCATGCACCAAGCATCTGCTACCTTATGTTTTTGTTGTATTTTATATGTGGCGTTTTGAATTCTGTATTGAATTTATTTATGACTAGTTTTGTCTAATAAGTGAAATTACTGGTTTTGATTTCTGTATTGAATTTATTTGTGACTAGTTTTGTCTAATAAGTGGCTGAAATTTTTCTCGTGAGCTTTGATGTTTATATTCTTTTATATCCCCTCAGTTTGATGCATTGACCATGTTGGAAGCGTTCACTTGGTGACTGTCTAAAACAATCCTTTTTAAATTTTGGCTTTTTTATGTTTATATTTCTTTCCCATGCAGAATTCTGTTGCAATATCAAGTGCTAAGTGTAAACTGCTGCAATCCCATACAGAACAGTCAAATTTGTGAAAGCAGACAGAGACAAAATCGTCAAAATTTGAAGGTTGACCATTGTATCAATTAACTAACTAGCTTTTTTTAGTTATAGAGTATTATTTATTGTGAACTATGAGAGAAATATTTGTAATTTACAAGTACATCAATTCAATATAATTTCCAAGATGTCGCTTTAAAGTGGTCTTATATTGGCTAGATTGATAGTTATTGTATTTTATTAACAATTAATGGTCTTTACATTAAAAAAAATATAAATGTAGTGTACGGGTGGTGGCAGTAGAGGAGTTTGTTACTGCTACCATTTTATTTTTATTTTTTTAAATTAAAAACATTATTCGTAACTGGCGTTATGCTATGCCAGTTACAAATAATACTATATTTGTAACCGGTATAACTTAACGCCAGTTACAAATAGTATGTTTTCTAACTTTGAAAATAGCCTATTTGTAACTAGCATAAGGTTAAGTCAATTACAAATAATATATTATTTGTAACTAACATTAGCCGGTTACGAATAATATTCATTAGTTATAACGGTGGCATTCGCAACCAACAATGCCAGTTACAAAAAGTCAATTTCGCCGGTTACAAATAGCATTTTTTCGACTAGTGGCAGGAGAGAAGAGGCGCCATGGGAAGGAGGAGGAGGTTCAGCCGGATGGTATAAACCACCTCTATATTGGATACCATCATGTAGATAGTTTCTTAGAATTTTCTTTACTAATTTTAATCTTGTGGCTCCTGTGCAAAGGCCGACCGTCCTCCAGATGGCCAAGGAGATGCTGAGGGCGCTTAGTCCAGAGGACAAGGCGTCCGTGAGAGGAGTCGGCACCCTTAACTTGGATGCCATCTTGGGGAATCTTTGTGAGGCAGAGAATTATCTTGATTTACTTATTGTTAAGTATATATCCGACTGGTCTTAACCATTCGGCTCTTTACTCATATCCACGCTATGCTGCGCATTCAGGGGCTAAGGAAGCCTCTCCAGGAAAAGTCCAAAGAGGTAACAGCCGCTAAAGCTCGGGTCGAGTCCGCCTTAGACCGAGCTCAATTTGAAATTGCTCAAAATGAGCTACTAACCCTTGGTATGATGTATTCCCAGGCGGTTGCCAACCTGCAAGTAAAGAAGGACCTGGATTCGGCTCGCTCCAAAATTAATGATCTTAAGGCCGAAATTAAAGGTCTTAAGGAAAAGCTTGAGCCTCTGCAGGAGGCCAAGAAAGAAGCCGAGAGGGCCAAGGAGCGGGTTGGCCGCTTGGAGATGCGCCTGGCGAACAAGGAGAAGCAGCTGAAGGCCAAGTTTGAGTCCCGAGCTGAGGAGGAGAAGGAGGCCCTTGTCAAACAAATGATGGAAGATTATGAGGCCATCATGCGGACGGCATGGGAGGCGGTAAAGCCGGGTGCTGACTATAGCACTTGGAAATCCAAATTTGACCAAGCCAACGAGGATTTCAATGCTGGCCTTCTTCGACAAGCTCAAGAGGAGGCGACCAAGGCTGATGCTGAGGGTGAAGAGTCCGACTCCTCATCGGGCTCTCCTGGGGACGAGCAAGGGGACGAGGAGGATGGTGAAAATGCTGAGCAGCCGGCGGGTGAAAATATGGATGATGCGGATGCCAATGTTGAGAACTTTTCCCTTGCTACTTAAGCTTTTTATAATTTTTCTCTGCGGCCGAATGACCATGTATTTGATCTTCCGGCTTGTGTGCCGAGTAAAAATGTATCTTTACCGACCAAGGGGTCAGGTAATTCAACAATTCTCCTAGCTTAGCCAGTTAACTCTTTACAGTCATCAATTTTGACGGCTGTTAATTTTTATGAAGCATCCGGTCATTTGGCCGGTTTTATTTATATTGGTGTTTATGCTTTTAAAAATTTTCAAAGCTTCCAAATTTTATGCATAGAATTTTAGCTAAGTATTTTAGCCTGTATAGTATGCGAATGTTCTTGCCCCTGGACGGATGTCGATTGGTTTCGATTGATTGGATTGATTGAATTGGAAATTATTGATACTTAGAAGAGTATGCATGGCTTCTAAGTCAATCAATCACTATGGTGATTTCCCCAAACCAAGCGACAGACGGCCATGCAGAGCAGTCGATCCTTTGATTTCATTCGGCCATAGGCCTCGTTAAAATAAGATGCTAAGTTTTAATTTAGCTTATTTGTTAAGAAAAAGTATTCCGCCTGGTTTCCCCAAAGCAAAGCAGGCGCATCCGGCCATAAGCCTTGTGTGCGTATAATGCTAATTTTTTGGACTTAGCTTTTTGATTGAGAAAGAATTTTCCGCCTGCCTTGCCCCAGAGCAAAAACAAGCGCATCCCGCCTAATGCCTCGATAGCCTCTAATCATGAAACAGTGACCTCTTTCCAATTGTACTAGAACAATTTGAAAAACTTTCGGCCGTTTAGATTTCACTTTTGATTTATTCAAACAACTATGGATGCTTCCTTAGCATTCGGTAGGGCCGTTTGATGTATTAGTAGAGCAATCTGCCACCCAAATGGGAGATGCTTCTCCTCGACGAATTCGCCCGAATAGACGTCGTCGGTTATCTGACTCATGTTGGAGCAGACGGTCATACTCATGTTGGAGCAGACTGTGGCCGTCGGCCTCTATTGTTTTATTAATATCCGGCCATTGGCCTCTTTAAAAATGGTAAATAGCCGTCAAGTGTTGGACTTAACTTAAAAATAAATTAGTAGGGTCGACTGTTTTGGTACAGGCGGCTCCTTCGGACGGAATGGGGCGTCTACTGTTGGGACAAACGTTTTTAAAAATAGGGTGGTCGTCTGTACTTTGTACAGGCGACGCTAGCATAATTTACAAAAATTAGCAAAAATACAAGTTTGGGAAATGAAGACATATTCTCATTAATCAAAACTTTGAAACATTTACAAAAATTCTTAGAAGTAGTACTTTTTTAATTTGTCTACATTCCAAGTTCTAGGCAGCCGCCTACCGTCAGGTTCTTCCAGTCGGTAGGTGCCGTCTCTTACTTCATCATAGATTCGGTAGGGGCCTTCCCAATTTGGGGTTAGCTTTCCCTGCTCATTCGCCCTACCGGCTGCCTCCATTTTCCGTAGCACAAAGTCCCCCACTTTGAGAGGACGCTTGTGTACTCTTTTGTTGTAGGCCCGAGTCATTCTCATACGGTAAATTTCATGGCGCAAGGCAGCATTGCCCCTGCGCTCTGGAAGTGAGTCCAATGTTAGCCGCATGGCCTCCCAGTTTGCCTCTTCGTCATACAACATGATTCGAAGAGTCGGCTCATAGTGTTCGATGGGCAGGACAACTTCTGCACCATACACCATGAGGAATGGGGTTTCTCCAGTTTCCCCTTTGGCGGTTGTTCTAATGGCCCAGAGGACGTGTGGTAATTCATCCGCCCAAAGGCCACCAGCTCTCTCTATTTTCTTTTTGATCCCGACTGAGATTAACTTGTTGAAGGCTTCGACCTGGTCGTTTGCTTGGGGTTGGCCGACTAATGCAAAGAAACTTGAGATCCCCTGGTCTTCTAACCAAGTCTTGAGCTGAGGCGTCTCAAACTGAGGACCATTGTCAAAAACCATAAACATAGGCACCCCGAAACGAATGATAATATTCCTCCATATGAAGGAAATGACATCTTTAGTCTTGATGTTTTTTACCGCCTCCGCCTCTACCCACTTGGTAAAGTAATCCAAAGCTACCAATATATAGTGCTTACCGCCCGGGGCGGCTGCGTAAGGCCCAAGTATGTCCATGCCCCATTTAGAAAAGGGTATTGGGCAGTGGATGGCCGTCAAGTCTGTGGCCGGACGATGGATGAGCTTGCCAAACTTTGGCACTTGTCACATTTTTTTACCATTTCCATTGCATCCGACTCCAGAGTCGGCCAAAAATAGAGTCGCCTGGCCTTGGCAGCTAAAGACCTGCCGCCTATATGAGAGGCGCAAAAACCCGCATGCAAATCTTCGAGAACTTATTTACCCTTCTCTGGGGTAACACACTTCAACAGAGGTTTCAAAAAACCAGTCTTGAAGAGTTCTCCTTGTCTCAGCTCGAAGTTTGCCGCTTTCTTTTTCAGAACAGCCGCCTCCTGAGGTGAATCAAGGAGCGTACCGTCTGCAAGGTAGGCCCGGATGCTGTCCATCCAGGTTGAGCTTCGGTCAAGAATTTCAATGGGGTCTTCATTAGATATACTTCTCTTTTCCATGACCTCCCAGAAAACTGACCAGGGTGTTTCATAGGAGGCGGATGATGCCAGTTTTGACAGGGCATCCGCCTGATTGTTTGAAGACCTGGGCACTTGATTTAGATGAAACTCCTCAAGTGTCCCGACTTCATTTTTGACCGCCTGCAGATATTTTATCATGGCCGGATGAGTGGTCTCGTACGTTCCATTGACTTGGGAGTACGACCAGTTGGGAATCAGAGCAGGCGTCAATTTTCTTTCCCCTGCCGCCTTGCAATACCGAATGCCGGCTAGCAGGGCTTCATATTCGGCCTCATTGTTAGAGACCTGGAACTTGAACCGTAATGCATATTCGTACTTATCTCCCTCAGGAGATTGACAGATAATCCCTGCACCACAACCATTCGTAGTGGAGCTCCCGTCCACATACACTTTCTAAACCTGGCTAGTATTGTCCGGTGCAACCGGCCTTGTCATTTCAACAATAAAGTTGGCAAATTCTTGCCCCTTTATTGCCTTCCTTGGTTCGTAAGTGATTTCCAATCCTTGTATTTCAATCGCCCATTTCAGCATTGGTCCAGAAGACTCCAAGGTTGTGAGTGGCCGCTTGATCGGTTGGTCAGTATAGACTACTACCGCATGCGCCAAGAAGTAAGGTTTTAGCTTCTTGATGGCCATGTAAAGGGCAAGGCCAAATTTTTCAACCATGGGGTACCGAAGCTCTGCGTTCCTAAGAACATGGCTAATGAAATAAACCGGGAGCTGGATGCCGTCTCTTTCAGCTAAGAGAACGGCACTGAGGGCATGATCGGAGACGACCAAATACATGAAGAGCTTCTCTTTGGGAAAAGGGCTAACCAACCTCGGCAAAGAGTGCAGATGATTATTTAGTTTTTGAAAGGTCGTCTCTGCATCATCCCCCCATTCAAAGTTGGTCTTCTTTTTTATTTCCTGGAAGAAGTAGAGACACTTGTCACCTGACCGACTGAGGAATCTCCCCAAGGCCGCCAGACAACCTGTTAACCTTTGCACTTCCTTCACAGTACGGGGCGACTGCATGTCGATTACCGCCTGTATTTTTTCAGGGTTGGCCTCTATTCCCCTTTGGTCAATCAAAAATCCGAGAAACTTCCCAGACTCAACACCAAAGACACTTTTTTGGGTTCAGCATGACCTTGTGTCGCCTGAGTGTGGCGAATGTTTCTCGGAGATCAGCAAGATGATCCGCCTGTTGTTTGGATTTGACTATCATGTCATCAATGTACGCCTCTACATTCCTTCCGATTTGATTAATGAAGACCGTATTAATCATTAGTTGGAAAGTAGCAAGCGCATTCTTCAAACCAAACGGCATCACCGTATAACAGAACAACCCCTGATCACTGACGAATGCCGTCTTTTCTTGATCTTTTTTCCACAGGGGGATCTGGTGGAAACCTGAATAGGCGTCCATAAAACTCATCAGGGCATGCCCGACTGTTAAATCGACCAGACTGTCGATCTAAGGCAGTGGATAGCTATCCTTCGGACATGCCTTGTTGAGGTATGTGTAGTCAACACACATGCGCCAAGTTCCATTCGGCTTCTTTACTAACACAACGTTAGCCACCCACTCAGGGAAATTGCATGGCCGAATGAACTTGGCATCCAACAGTTTTTTTACTTCGGCGGCTGCCGCCTGACTTCTTTCCTCGCCGTGGTTTCTTTTCTTTTGCCGAATGGGCTTCTTTTTGGGATCCACGGCGAGTTTGTGGACAGCGAGATCCGGGATGATGCCTGGCATCTCTTCCACTTCAAAGGCAAAGATGTCTTTGAATTCTCTCAACAGCTGGTGCAGGCTCTCACCCAGCTTAGCAAATGCAACCGTCCCCACCTTAACCGTCCGCTCTGGGCGACTGTCTGACAGGGTAAAGTCGTATCCCCTAATCAAAAATAATTACCTAAGTCCTCTAACTAAAGTAGATAGGGAAGTAGGGTCGAACTCCACAGGGAAACAGGTCTTTCTATTCCTAATTAATCATTATAGTCTAAATTATCTAAGTAACCAATATTTTTGTGAATAAAATCCAAACTACAGAGAATAAAGTCGAAAGGAATAAAGTAGGGAGAAAATCAAATATTAAAAGGCCTAGGGCATAGGTTCACTAATAAACAATATTCCAGGGCAATTCATAAAAAGAAATCATCAAGCATTGGCTAATCAGATTATAAAGGGCTTTCGCTACGTATTATAATCACAGAGTTAATTTACCGGTATTAAATCTCATCTGTCGAATCTCGACTTAACCATTTATAAATTAATCCGCCTATTGAAACTAAGCCTACACATCAATTCTCATCTGTCGAATCTCGAATTAATATTGCTAAACTCATACAATTAAATCTGGCCAAACCTAATTGCATAGCAGTAAATCAATCAATAGGAAATCAACCAAGCATTGATAATTAACAATCACAAAACTACCCCTTCATATCATTTATTAGACCCCATAAACCCTAGAAATTAAACTACTCACGCATCATCATAACTAAACTAATCAAATAAACAAATAAAAGCATAATCAAAGAAGTAAGTAAAATAGCTGAAATTAAAAGAGAAGAAATTGTTACCAAAAAGAAATCTGGAATTAATAGAAATAATTAAGAACAAAAGTTGAGAGAGAATTTAAGAAAGAGAGAATATTCTAAGTAGAGAGAAAAAGTCTAAGAAAGAAGGTAATCTAAAATCCGTACAAAAATCATACTTAAACGTTTTCTAAAAACCAAAAATTAAGACTAAACTAATCAGGTCTTATAAAACCGCGCGCCCGATCGGGCGAAGGGCCGCCCGATCGGGCCCGCCTTTTTCTTCGCATTCCTTCTCCGCAGCATCGCCAATCGTGCTAGACGCTCGCACGATCGGGCGCGCTATAACACGCACAACACCAATGCCTTGCCGCGCCCGATCGTGCTAGAGGTTGCCCGATTGGGCCCTTGCTCCACTTTGAGGCTCGGACTTCGATTGGGCTTGATTTCTCGGCCCAATCCGGATTTCCTCCTCAGGTCTTGAATACTCGGTCCAAAGCCTCGGGATCCCAATTACCGAGCCCTAAATCATCGGCTCTCTCACCGATCCTGGGCTTCAAAAGTGGTCGTGTCCTTCTAGCTTCCGTAGTTTATCCATAAAGCCCGGGAAAATGCTCCAAGAGTGGACTTTCCTGTAAAATACAATTAAAACTACAAAAACACTAGAAAACACAAATTAGTAATAAAAGTGGCCCGAAAGAGCCAAAAACACTACTAATAACGACCAAGGGATGGGGTAAAAACACTATATAAAATGGACATATCACTGTCGTCCAGAGGGATATCAATGTGTTCGCCAGCAAGCTGGGGACGGAAGATCATATGACCGTTCCCCGGTCAGTGATTGCTATTGCTTTTCTTTTTTGACCACCACCAACTGATCAGTCTTTCTTTTCTTACCGGCTGGTGGGGCCGACTGTTCTTCCTTGACATCATCAAGGTCGATTGTCTGTTTGCCCCGGCCGGCTGCTGCGGCCGCAGGCTTAACGTCCAAGAGATAACACCTCTCGAGCCGTCTTTTGGTCCCCATTGAGGGAACCGACTGTTCCATCATCCTTCTCATACTTGAGCAGCATGAGGGCAGGAATGATGACGGCCTTACACTCGTTCAGAGTGGTCGGCCGAAGATGAGGTTGTAAGCTGTGAGCTCTTCAACCACTAGCAAAACGGATGGTCATGTGCCGACCGTCTCCCCTATTCCCCAGGCGGACGGGCAAGTCAATTCGTCCGACTGGGTGCACAAGTCCTCCCCCAAAACCCAACAAGGGTGTAAGAGACCTCTATCATGCTATTCGGTTTGTATTTGAGATTAGATAAGCATTTGAGGTTGATGAGGTCAGAGGAGCTGCATGTGTCAATTAAAATTCGACCAACCAGTTGGTTGGCCACTTTGCATTCAATGACCACAGGGTCATCATGCGGTCGACGGACTTTGCCTTTGTCCTGTTCGGTGATGATAACTTTTGGGAAGGCGGATGTGCTTGCCGCCTCTCCTTCTTTAACAGAGTTGACCATCTTTCTCAGATGGTCCTTGTTTCCCTGAATGGTCGGGCCACCCCCGGCCAATCCGCCTGCTATTGTATATACCGGATCTTCATCTGTTTCGGCACTGATAGCAGGCTGGGGAGTCTTCTTCTTGGACTGCCCCGGATTTGCCTTGGAAGTCACTTTGTACTTCACATAGGACTTCAAATGTCCCTTTTCAGCCAGACGGTCAAGCTCCCGCTTGAGACTGAAGCAGTCGTTCGAGTCATGGCCGACATCCTCATGGAAATGGAAGTGTTTACTTTTGTTCCGGTTTTCAGCGGAACCTTTCATAGGGGTCGGCTTCTCAAGAGTCAGCAGATCCTTGATTTCCAAGAGGATTGAAGCAGCAGTCCTTGTGGAACTAGTACCTGGGAACGTACGGTTTCCACTCATTTTTCATCTTCAGGGTCGGTTGATCAGAGTTATCAACGACCCAGATTTGTTTTTTTCTTTTTTGCTCTCTTCTGCTTAGGAGCCGGCTGAGTAGGCCGACTCTCCTTCTGTCGGTCGGACTTCTTAGTGTCCGACTGCTTTTTGGAGGAGCAGAGTTCGGTCGCCTGTATATAGGCTTCTGCCTCTCGTAATGCTCCCTGAAGAGTGAAATTTTTTTGCAGACGAGTTCGTACTTGAAAGTAGACCCATCCTTCAGACCCTTAAAGAAGTCTGTGAAGGCGACCTCATCAGACACCCCATGAATCTGGATTCGCACCAGATTGAACCGCCTGACATAGGAACGCAGGCCTTCTCTATCTCCCTGTTGTACATTGCCCAAATCGAGGCTTGTATTTTTGGCAGGGATGTTCATAGAGAAGTTTGAAGCAAACAAGAACGCAAGCGTCTTGAAGCTATTAATGCAACCAGCCGGCAGATTGCCGAACCACTGTTGGGATATGCCTTTCAGGGTGGCTGGGAAACAGCGACACCATGCGGCATCATCCAACCCTTGTAAATAAATGAGGTGGGTGTATGCTAGCAGGTGGTCTTCCGAGTTGGAGGTCCCATCATAGGTTCCAACCAAAACATTTTTAACCTTGGCCGGTTGTTCGTCTTCGGTTATTTCCCTGGAGAAAGCAGAAGGTTGATCTCCAAGGTGTTGCAGCCTAAGCTGCCATCCATCGGTTGATAGCCGTATGCCACCTAGCCTCCAAAGAGGGCAGGCTGCATGTAAGGTAAAGCAAGCGACTAGTACAATGGCGGAGCCATATACTGGGCCGACTGTATTATATGAGGGTCAGACTGAACCCGAGGGCTTCTTGCTGGGGTCTCATGTACAGACTGGGAATACCTTGTAGAGGTATTCCGAAAGCTATCATGGTAGGTCAACGTAGAAGCCGACTCTAATAGTTAGGTTCTCTTCCGCTCAATGTAATGTCGAGCATCGGAGAATGTTTTCTTGCTACCATTCGGCTGTATGTGTCGAATGGCTTTTCTTGTACCCGTTTATGGGAAACGGAGTCTAGTGAGGTCAAATTGGGGCGGAGCCTTCTCCTTGGGGGCAGGATGAGGAGTCAGCTGGCGGTCCCTGACCGACTTTTGTTTACCAGTTTGAGCTGGCTTCTTGGCCGACTGCTCCTTTCTAGGAGTAGGCACCTCTTGGTGGCAAGTTGTTTGATTTCACCCCTGAGACTGCTCAGGAGTTTCATGAGCTCGTCTTGGGTGACGAGGGTTGATCCTGCCGCTTGGGAAGGATCACCCGGCCGCCCTGAGGGCTTCTTTGGCTGACCAGCATTTTTGCTTGGCCCCGTCTGATCATGGTTTCACTCCCGCTTTTCTTTACTACGGATGCGTCTAGAGATGAGGGACCCGTTAGGATCCACATAGGTTTTGACATCAGCTCGTCCCCTGAGTCATGGTCCGTCTGGACCACTATTTCTTCCGGAGGCCGATTGGTCTCAGGATTCTATACAGGTTCTTGTGAAGTCATCTTAGAGGTACTCTCCCCACAGACGGCGCCAAATGTTTCGGGTTTTTTGTCCCTCGGGAGAGTTACAACACTAAGACTGGATCCAGCAAGGGGCGCCTGTACCTGCAAAGCAAACGGACCGCCGGATGGTCGGTGGTCCGCTTCCGAAGATTAAGTTAGTAATGTATTCGGAGTAAAACGTGCGTAAATAGAGTTATTTGCTTGGTTTCCAAGCTCAGGCGTACTGTATCTTGAGAGTGACAGTTCAGAAAATGATTGGTATTCAATCAAGGTTAGGTCATAAAAGTTGTCTCCGAAAAGAATATGATCCCCATAAATGAGGGGAATGTTCCCTATTTATAGGGCTCTAGGAATGTGTGCCCTTTCTAGGGTTTCGTGCCCTAAGAAAGGGCACTCCGTTTTTGCAGGGGCCCCTTGGGATTTAGGCCTTGAAAGCCGTCATTCCCAGGGGGCCAAATCTGCCTACCACGTGTCACCATCTGGAAGGGCCAGGGTGGCGCCTCTTCCAGTGACACATGGCTGGCTCGGATTGGGCCAGCTGGTTGGGTAAAAATACCCAAATCATGCATGACACTTGAATTTCAAATTTTAGAAAAATTAAGAGATGTGCAAAATTTGAGAAGAATTTGTGTAAAAATAGTGCATGTAGAATAACATTAAGAAGGGAAAATATATCTAATAATGCTAAAAAGAATCAAATTTTTGGGTTTTTTTGTGATGTTATAATAAAAGTTTTAAATTTTGTGGTATTATAAACAAATTTTTCTAACAATTTTGTGGTGTTAAGTCAAAAAATCCTAGAACTTATGTTAATTAGTTTTCTAAAAATTGCAGGGTTCCTAGAACATGTTCTAAGTTTTTCCACCAATGCTTACTTTATAAAAGAGAAGTGTCTAAAGCAAAGAGTAAACATGAATTAATGTAAACTCTTATTGTTTTAACCATTATCCCTAAGATACAATGATCTCAAAATTAGGGCACCTCCATCATACTTCTTCAAAGTCCATTTTGAATTGTCGTCAATACTTCTCACTTATGATGTTTTCAATACCTGTGCGAGTTTTGGTACTAATTTCATTTCGAAAGAGGAAGTAGATTAATTCAAATTAGTGGAAGCATGAGTAAATGTTAGAAACAACAATAGGTCATATCACTCATCAGCTACCGCTTTCAATCTTGGCGTCAATACTAAAGTTTTCATTGTAGAAGCTACAACCCTCCATAAAGGCATATACCTGTCGCTCCAATAATTAAGGTATACACAATATTTAGATTAAGGATGAAATTCTTGTCGTAATCAATTCAGTCTAGAACTACCAAAAAGTCATATCGTGTCGCATTCGTGTTATGTCCTGTGTTCGTTTCGTGTTATTCACAAAATCTTTCAAAAATTATGTAAAATATAAGATAATTGCATAATTTGACCAATAATTAGCGTTGTGTTGACTTCGTGTTTTCTCTGAGTGATTTCATGTTCATGTTGTTCTAGTTTCAATGGTACTAATGCGGCATGCCAGAGATTGCCAACTCTACTTTAGTCCAAGGATAAAATAGTCCATTTCACGGGAGATTGAGCGCATCGTCTTTGAAACCTGAGTTTTGCTTTCCCTAACTAACAGTTGGAGCATTTAACACATTTATCATAATGAGAATAGAGCACAAGTTAGATAGCAAATCTAGGTCATTTAGTTAATTACGGTTTGGGCATTGTTTCTTATAACTCTAATTTCCTCAATCTCTCATGTAATACGCTATCTTCTTTCTTTTTCCTTGTAAAACACTCCAACTTCTGTGTATTTCACATATTTGTTTAGAATAATTAATATTCATATCAAAGTTACTTTTGTAAAAATACTACGCATAATAAATACTTCCTCCATTTTTAAATACTTGCTCCACTTTCCTTTTTCGGCCGTATTCACTTTCCTTTTTTGGCCGTTTTAAAATACCTGCTCCATTTCCTTATTTGGAAAAATTTTACAATATTTAATCAATTTCTCTCACCTAGTGGACCCATCATTAATCATATTTTATTAACTTCATGTTCTCTTTTCCTCCAATTCTCTCACTACTTTTGCTTTTTACAATTTTTTATTCTTCTACTTACTCCACTACCTCCATATTTTATTACTTTCTCCAATTTCTCCTAAAACTCCGATCAGGGAAAAATAGAGCAAGTATTTTAAAATGGAGGGAGTAGTTATCAAAAAAGAATAAAATAACCCCTAACCGACCTAGTAACCCCAAATAACCCTTAACCGACCTAGTAACTCTAGAACCCCAAGTAACCTCTAACCGACCTAGTAACTCCAAGTAACCCCTAACCGACCTAGTAACCCCGACCAAGTAACCCCTAATAACCCCTGACCACCGACCTAGTAACCTCCAGTAACCGCTAACCGACCTAGTAACCCCTAACTGACCTAGTAACTCCTAGTAACCCCTGACCGCCAACCTAGTAACCCCTGACCGGACCTAGTAACTCCTGACCGGACCACCTAGTAGCCCTTGACCGGATCTAGTAACCCCTTACCCACAACAAACAAAAAAACTACCACCAATAACCACCACCAACGAACCACTACCAACCTAAACCACCAACGAAACCAAATATAAAACCCTGAACCACGAAACCACCACTACCCATCCACGAAACCACCACTACCCACCCATGAAACCACCACTATACACGAAAACAATTTGTTCTTCGTTCTTCAATTAAACAAAAAATTAAGTAATAAAATTTAACAACTTACAAGTTAGATAATCAAAATCTTCAGCAAATAAGCTTGAATTCAACATAAAATTCGTAGAACATAAATTTCCAATAGTAAACCATTAATGAAGTTTGAAATAATTTGGGCTAACAAGATGACACCATTAATAAAGTTTGAAGAAAAAAGAGGAGAGAGAAATAAAATTAGGGGAAAAAGAAAAATGTGACGGAGAAAGAAAAGAGGAGAGAGAATAATTTTAAAAAAATACTACCTCCATTAACAGTTATTTGCAACATTTATTAAAAAGGGTGCTACATATTATTTGCAACAAATTTATTTTTTCCTAATGTAATAACTTTTTTCTAATAAAATGACCAAAATACCCTCATTTAAAATTATTAACCCCTAATACTTCACATAATTACAAATTATTACAACTCTAATCTAATGTAATAATCTAAACTTTTCCCCCAAAAAAATCTGATTCATCCATCTCTCTCCTCCATCATCTTCTTCCTTCTTCATTTCTCATCCATCATTTCTACTTCAGATTATCTTTCTCATCTCTCATTTTGTTTGGGGTGGTTTGTGGGGTGGTTTGTAAGTGGGTTTGATAGATCTGGAATTTTTTCGTGGGTGTTGGTGGTTCGTGGTGTTGGTGATTCGTTTGTGGGTGTTGGGGTTCGTTTGGTTTTAGGGTTCGTTTGTGGGTGTTGGTGGTTCGTGGGTGGTTATTTCATGGGTGTTGGTGGTTAATTCGTGGGTGTTGGTGGTTCGTGGGTGGCTATTTTGTGGTGTTGGTGTTTTCCGGTAGCTGTTTCGTGGGTGGGTTTGGTTTTGGGTTTTAGATTTGGTGGTTTTTGGGTGGTTTTCGTGGTTCAAATGTGGATTTCGGTGGTTTAAAGGTGGATTTCAGTGTTTGTGGGTGGCGTGAGTGGTGGTTCTTGGGTTTTGGGTGACATGGGTTATGGTTCTAGGTGGCGTGTGGTGGTGGTTCTGGGGAGTTATAGTTTAATTGGGTTTGGTTTTTTTTTTTAATTTAATTAGTAGTTAAATACATGTCCATAACTTTCAGTAATCTTGTTTAAAAAGTTTTGCTTAGGAGTCCGCGCATATTTCTTTATTGCAAATATATACTTATGAAACTTTGTGATATAAAATTAAAAAAAAAAAAGTACGAAAGCACATAATAGCCTCTCGCAACCTAAGAAGACAATTAAACAATCCCAGAAAAAACTGGAAACGTCTAGTGAGTTTAAAAAAAAAAAAAAGTGACCCCAAAAAAAAGGTTAAAGACGAGAACTTTAGCCAATTACTCATACAAATAAGTAACTTACATGAAAAGAATCAGGTTTTGTGTCATTTGTGAAATGTGTTAAAATACAGCATGAATCAAACAGCGGACATGGAAATGATCGAGGTGACGGAGGACTCTCAGCTTCCACCACCTCCTCCGACCACCAATGCCAGTGCCGCCGCTCCTCAATCCGACGCTGCTGCTGGTTTCCTTTCATTGGCCCGTCAACTCATCGATCAGGGCAAACCTTCCCAAGCCCTTCAGGCGGTAATTTTTTCAATCTTTTATTGAATTTGATTTGTATTTTGTTTATATGTTTAGGTTATGCCCTTCAATTGTTGTTTTATTTAAGATAATTGAAATGGTTATTGGTTCATGCTCCGTATTAAAATAATAGAACCCGTCATTTTAAGAGACGATGACTAGTTATTGGTTCGGGTGATGCTCGGGGTTATTGCATGTCGTACAAGAATAGCTGATTGTAGATTATTTATTAAGGAATGGTTATAGTGGAGAATTTGAGAGTTTGTCATTCCATCTTGTTTGTGTTACCTTTCACATATACAATGGCTATTAGAATTGGTTGAACTTTTTACTCATTGAGTCTACTCATTGCTTACGACGTTTCTATGAGTCAGTGTGTCTGAAATTTGGATGGTTGTATACCTGTCTGCTTCAGGACTGCAAAGGTGTGGTTTGAACTGAATCATGGACTCAAAGTCGATGCTCATTTCTGATATGAATCATCAGACATCATTACTTCATCTTTAACATGAATTAAGTGAGCAAAATATATTATGTTGTCGTATGATATTAATAGTTCAATATTGTCATTTGTTTTGCGGTTACACAGTCTTGTCAATAGTAAGAAAAGTTATAGTTAAAGCTATAATTTAGTCTATATATTAGGAATTAGTGATAGGAAATTATATTGTTACAAATTAAATTGAAATTAGTAAATGATTACTAAGAGGCGAGGCGCGACTGGCAAGAACTAAGGGATGTAATTGTTGAGGAAGATATAATTCCACCAACTAGTTCGTCGTTTTTTTTTTTGGCAAAACTACTTACAGAATATTAGCTATTCAGAATTTGGTACTTGGGATGCTTATTGAGGATGGATAGAGATTTTTTTTTCCTTTGAGAGGGAATGTAGCTTTTCAACTATCACACCTCCGTGTCAGATGCTATGAATGGCAGCCTATCAGTTGGGAGGAGAGTGACACATGGTGGAGTCTTGTGAAGGGTCTCTTGATTTTCTTCATGTTATACAAATATAATTTCCAATTTCTACTTGAGGATAAATGAGAGAGTTACAAGTAGCGCCAGAAAATTGAAATGTTGCACAGTTGTACTTCCTCCGTTTGGAAATATAAATCTCTTATGTCATTTTAGGATGTCCGGAAAAAGTTGTGACCTTTTCCAAAATGGTAGTAATGATTTCTAATATGGCGTACTTAAATTATGTAATGGGTAAAGGGTTGAATTAAGAACTATCACAATCATTGTGAAGGCTTTGATTATGGGATGTTGGGATAATTTGACATAATTGACAATGTACTTGGATAATATGATAATGTATTCCAGGGTGAGGGTGTAATAAATTTACATGAACTGTATGTCTGGCTGTCGTTATAATAAGGAGGTGTATCCTCAATCTTCTTAAGCTGGAAGATTAGGAATCAATTTACGGTTATCTGTCGTCTTCTGCAACACTAACCAGTCTGTGTGGTTATCTGTTAGCCTAAATTCAGTTCTCTCAAGCTCAAGGTCTGTCTTTGGAGTCTTTAAGAAAGCAATAAATGTGCTAGAAGTTGGTGTGCAAAATATATGTACCAGAGCTTTGATGAAATTTCATTTATGTCCTGCTCCCCTAACCCCGAAATAGTAAAATTATATTTTCTGTTTTGTTTTACTTGAATTAAGTGATACGGTGATGAAAAAGTCCAGAACCAACACTACTACTTACATTTGTTACATACAAACATTAATAATAATTAGAAAATAAAAAACACTTTATTAAAACTTTTAGAGTAATACAATAGGTTAAGGTGTCCTTACAAAATATCTTTAAAAAATATCATAGAAGAACTATCCTTTGTGTAATTTGGGATGATACATGGTGTTAGTTATTTCTGACCTAGGGTGCATTAATTTGCTTGTATTTTTGGGATGATAACTGGCTGGCTTTCATTATGATATAGGAATAGTTTTATCATTATATGCTTAATATAAAAGGCTAGCTAGGACAGATCCTAGGATCCATCGCAGTCAACAAGATACACAAAAGTCATGGTTTTGTGTTTTGTTTAACTTTTAACTCCCTAACCCATGATAGCAAGAGCTCAACAAAAGAAATTCAATTCATTCAACTCTCTAAAATAAAGTTATAACCTAAGGTCACTATAGATAGACGTAATTATTAAATTTAGAATATTCCTAAAACTATAAAATTAGGATAAAGAAACTAATTATTCATATCTTACTCGTGAAACAAAGATCACAAATAATACACTAACATAAAATTATATCTTGAAATAATTTAAAGCTAGCTATAAGATATCTTAAACTCTTGCTGGACTTTCATTCGACTAAAATCAAGTCTCTTTTATCTAGTTTTAAGAATCTAACTAACAAATTAATGTAACTATCAATGTATGTAGCAGAGCTTCCATATGCATGCCTAGATCCGAGATTTTTGACAAACCATACCTTATGAAAATATCCATTTTTATCTTAATCTGTAAAATAATCCAAGCCCAAAAATTAAAAAGACTACTTACAAAATTATTCTTGAGTATCTAGTTTACTAGCTTACTCCCATATGCATATCTGGTAACACCATTTTCCTTAATCTTCTTAAGTTGGAAAAGTTAGGACTCAAATATTTTTTTTGTCTTCTTTTGCAATGATGGTCTGCTGTGATTAGCTTTTAACCTAAATTTGTAAGGGTTGCGCTCGAGCCTTGATTGGGGGCACAATAATGTACCAGGGGTTGGTGTGCAAATATGTTATCCAAAGCTATGGTAAAACTTCAGTAAGGGCCTATTTAGAGTGGCTCTATGCCCCTGCCCAAAACAATAAAAATGGTATGTGGATAATTTTTCACAGTTTTTAGCGGCACACTTGATGGATATTTGGATGTTAAAAAAAAAAGGTTAGGCTAAGTTTATGCTTTATTTGGGGAACTACTTTTTGATGCAATAGTGTGAGAAAGGGAGAACTTAGAGCTTAGGTTAAGATATTTGATATGAAGCTAATGAAGGGGAACATTTGGTCTCTTATATTGGAGAAGGAAAGTTTTTTAATCTGTTGCTTCAGCCAGCATGCATCTCTTATGTCTTTCTTTTGACATTTGAAGTTACTAAATTGAATTACTGGCATTCTGATCAGCTCCGATATCAAGATATAGGATATGGGAAGTACTAGGGGTTAGTTTGAAGAAAGTTGAAGAATGAATATTAATATGGGAAAAACCTTTATAAATAGCAAGAGGTGAACGAGTCTCATTGCACTCTGCTTGGAAATAATGTTCTTACTCTCTGCAAAGAAAAACCTGCAGTATTGCTATGCTCGTTTTGGTATCAATTTTGCATTTGATTTTGGTGTGTCCATATTATATAATTTTACAAATAGCCTATAGATAATGTCATGGCTTTACTCTGTTGATACTTATAACCTTGATTTATTCGAGAACCGTGGTGAATGTAGGGAATTTAGTTATTGTTTACTCAAATCTCACTTATTACATGTTACGATATTGTGCTGGCATGCTAGTAAACATCAAAATTGAATAGGAAATATTATTTGTTTGCATATCTCACAATATCATCACTTTTTTAGGTCGAAATTAATAGTTATACTATACTAAGAGTGTTAATGCATTAACTCTTAGTAATAAATAAGTAGTGGAATATTAAGTGTTAAGAGGAAGATGGTGGATTTTTCATGTTTCAACAGTACATAGGCTGGAGAATTTATTTTGTACTTGTTGGTTATGTGTGAGTGATCTCAAGTTTGGTGCATGTGTGTAGTCTGCATGCACGCGTGCATGTGAGGAAGGGCTAGCCATAGAGGTGTGGAGGGAAACTAATAAGTGGCCACTGCCTAACACTCTTACTCTTGTCACTCATAATCTTCAGTTGAGTTTAGGAAACAGGATATGGAATAGGTTCTGAGAATGATGGTCAAATTACATGGTTGCACTCTGCAATCTTTTCATCCCTCAGATGCTCTACCAACTTGTAAATCGCAAACAAATAAATAAATAAAAAATTAAAAAAAACTGCTGCTATTTATTTTGCTTTGGACTGTAAAAGCTTTGGTGCTTATTGTAGTGTGTTCTAAATTTCCTTAGAATGACAGAATTTGATTCACTCATATGCCTGACTGCATGCATAATCCTATTGTGATTTGTGAATGAATATTTCTCTGTTAATATTTGGAAGTTATCTTGACATGTTTAGATTCTGTGTGGACAGCAGTAATTTGTACATTGAGGCCAATGGCCTAATTTGGAAGTAATCTTGACATGACTCGGATTCTGTGTCGTGAAGCAGGAGTAAATTGTGCAATGTTCTAAATAAAATAATAGGACTTAACCCATTATGTATCTTAATAACGATATGTATCATGGGTATCCACTTAACCAGTTTGCATAGAGCTTTAAGATTAGAGGTGGTTAAAGTTTTTTTTTTTTATTATTATTATTTTTCTTTTTATGTACACTAATATGGTGAATATCTTGTCCCAAACAGATAGTTATGGCTATGAGAACAAAAGGAGGAGAGGAGGCTGTTTTCTACATCTTGCAACGTGCACGTGAGCTATACAGATCAAAACTACAGACTAGTGCTGAAGCTGATCAGCTTGCCTCTTTATATTTGCTGAGTGTGTAATTGCTGAAGCTCAGCCCCCAGGAAGTGAACCCTCATCATCTCCATCACCATTTTTCTCATCATCTGCAACACCAAACTGTTCCTAGCCGCGAAATGGAGACTGACGCTTGTGGAACCTCAATTTTGGCAGAGACCGGAAGAAAGCAGATTGTGTTGGATGCCTTCTCCGACGCAGTAGTTTCATCTGTTTGAAGTGTGGTGGTCTTGTTAGCAACCATCGTAAAGATGAAATTATGCTTACTGGTGTCAGTTTTAAATGCACCTAAGAGTGTTCAGATGCAGGTGCTTTGTAAAGCATGAGATTAAAAATTGTCATCTTGAATATATACTACTGTTACAAATGCTTTGTTTCCCTGTTAACAATGATATACCTGCTTTGAAAGGGAAAAACATTCGAACTCCAGGCTTAGGCAAGGCCATACACATGCATTTGTAGATTATGCTGAGAAATGTATGTCGGAGTTCTTGTGATTATATGGGGATGATCTTATAGTAACAAGTTTTGCCTTTTATAGTCTTATATTGAGATAGCGCTATACTGTACATGCATTGGTGTGATCTTTTGGTTAATCATTCTAGTATCTGTTACAACAGTTTGTATAATATATTTGAGTTATGTTGTAAAGTAACACGAGATCTTGATAAGCGTTACATCAAGTAAAAATCTGCCATGTAATCAATCACTTCTAATATAATCAATCATTAATGTGGTACATACATCAAACATGAAAAATCAAACACTAATACAAAGGATTAACTTTTCAATATATTAACAAAATTAATACTGTGATTACACACACTGCAGACTATAACAGACTGCCTAAAGACCAAAACCACAACAATAAAGGGAAATAAAAACCACCCTTCATCCCCATTACATATGTCCTATCAATTGTCAAAGAAATCCTTCTTATTCACAAAGGAAAACCTTAAGAAACGAGCGTTAGAAGCTGTCAGATGGAACAAGACAACTTAGTATCAGATTTCTGAGTTCTGTGCTCTTCCTTGACTGCTCTGGCATACAACTGGTAGCATCATCACAGCTTTACAAGATGCTCCCTTGAGCCAAACAAATCACTTCTACAGAATTGAAGACCAATGCATCCAATTCACCAGCATACCAATTTTCTCCATGATATACATTAAAATACATAACGGGCCACTGTATATAGCATTCTTCTAATCTGAAACAAAAGAAAGGACAATTATAAACAGTGGCACGGTGCTGGAAGGGCATCTTTTATAACAATTGCAGGTCACAATGATTTTAACTCATACAATTAACAGTAATTGCCATTGTACAAAAATGGAGTTTTCCTTAAATAAAAGAAAGGACATGAGACATAATGGTGACATTGGAACCAGTGCAAGCTGTAAACCAGCTGAAAACAAGACTAATTTAATTTATTTATACATAAACCACCCATCACTATGATTCAGGACATGTTGAACCAGCTTGTATCTAAAAGATATGAGAGTTAGATCACTCAGTTTCACCATTTCATTGGTTCAAATGCAAAAAAAAGAACATTAGAAATATCGTAGCTTTGAGTCAAATTGGACATCATTTTTCACAAACTCATTCTCCATTTGTTTGCAGCGAACATAACACGTTAGTTAGGTTTGCATACATCATCCCACCCTGGGAGAAGCCTCTTTTACAGCTAAAAGTAACGATAATGGTGAAGGAAACTTCTAGATCATGAAGATTATGATAAACACCATATGAAGAGCCAGTTACCAGATGCACTTCAAAGAGCATATCAGCTTCACAGATGACTCAACCTGACCCAACTAAACCAGCTCCCTTCTTGTCAAAAAATCCATCCCAAGTACAATTTGAAGCCAAATTCTTCCATACTAAACAAATTCATCAAAGATGAGGCTACAGAAATACAAGGTGCTATTTAATTCAAATGAGGAAAAGCAAAAGAAATCAAAAGGAGAGGGAATTGGAGTAAAAGAAAGGGAAATAACTTTTTTATTTGATTGGTTCAGATGAGAACCAATGGGATACCTGTTTTACATTGTTTGATAGTTAATACAAGAGTAAAAAATAATTTCTACTTTCTGGTGGTTCTGCTTCGAACAATAGAGTTGACAGATCTCGATTCCATCCAAGTATCACTTGGCTTAATCAACAAAAGCAATGAAAGCAACTGGATTGAGTTGTTGTGAATCTAGTGACTACCCCATATTACTCAGGCTCCTCATCTTACCACAAATATCCATGTTGGATTTAACACTCTAAAACGAATATGGACGCAGAACACTTCATTTTGGACCAAAATGGAAATGTTTCATAGCATAGCAAGTTTAACTCTTATACACATAGCAGTGTTTGACACCAATACCCAAGTCCAATCAAAAAAGATTGTGAAAGCCTTCCACTTGGGTGCAGGTGAGATGGGTGATGGTTGAAATTTATTTCAAACACTTCCTATGTTCCCCTAATATTGCAAGGAGAGGGGGGGGGGTATGCACGGAATTTAAGATGAGGAGAGAGGTAGAGGGAAATAAATACAAAGACCCATGTGATGAGATAAAGAAAAAGCATGTGCAAAAAAGGAAATGTTGCGATATTTGTCAAACATCCTAAAATAGTGATTGTTGCAATACTAGGGGAACAAAGGAAGCATTTTTTTTTCTTTTCTTGATTCCCCAATCCCACCAAGGTCATGGATAATGCGTCAGACCTGGAACTGAGGTATCCTTAAACTAGGAAAAAGAGAAGGAAATTGCTTGAAATACCAACCAAAGATTAACCCAGGGTAATAAGTGTATCAATTTGCTTTCTTCCCTTGATTATCGTTAGCCAAGCACCCCTTATGATAATCTTTGATAAAAAATTTAACCAAAAATTATATTACGAGGTTTCTGGTCTAATTCAGTAGCTCCTTACAATAAGTGCAGTACTATATAAGACATTACTTACAGACAATGTAAAGCTTAATGGAAAAATTTCGAAGACCCCCCCCCCAATATATATGGAGAGGACTGCATTACACACGTATTTTAAAGGCTTAGATGAATAAGTGTCATGTAATTGTTGTTGATTGTTACAAATGGCATGACAAGTATTAGTACTTTACAGTTAACAGTACTGGCATGTTATAGCTAACCAGCAGAATAGATAAAAGTGTCATGCAAATGGTGATAAAACGTTTAAAGAACATGATAAGCATAGTACTTACTATTCCAGGCATGTTAACATAATGCTTCGTAAGAATTGATGAGAAGACACTCACCTACATAGGGTATTGCTAGTCTAACTCTGACGTATGCGTGGATGTACGTGGAGGTCAAATTATACAAAAGCACCTCATGAAGAAAGTTAAATCATATCTTTCAACGCCTGAGGCCGAGGCCTTGTCTTCACAATTGTTTCATCGCAATGCTTAATCCATTCTGACAATCTCCATGGTTTTTGCCATTTCCATTTGAACTGTAAAATCCACTGGTGATGACTCCTCTTCCATCTCCATAGCTTACTAGACTGTCCCGCAACTGCTAATTTCTTCATTGACAACTGTCCAAGCGGCACCATCTGCATACAGTTAAACATCCTTTTTCATCAAAGGAACAGATAGGAGAACTCTCACTTAAAGACTAACTAAGAAACTGAAAATTAACCTTTTTCGGATCAATATATGATGTTGCTTCCCTGACTTGTCCATTAGCAATACCAGGAGAATATTTCAGCTGCTTTTGAGCAGGTGCAGCTACTGGAGACAATGGGCCACTCATGTCGTCAAGTGTGTTTTTTAGTGATCCGGGTGAATTCTGCTCAGTGACAATAACATTAAATCAGATTTCAGAGAGATAGATTCTAAAATTGGGGGGGGGGGGTCAACAATCATAAAAAACGATAGGGATTAGAGCAAAATAATTGCACAATTGTTGAAGAATCCAAAGCATTGTCATTCCAAATAACAACATTTAAACAGTATGCCACCTACAGTTTTTCAAGATGCATTCAGAGAAAACTTTTAATTAGAACATTGGGGTTACTCAAATCAACTTACTTTACTCCAGACAGGATAGTTTTTATAATAACTTCATATGATTTAAAAGGAGTCAGGATCAAATATTTTGCCAGGCCTGAAGTTCTTCAGGCCTTTTTGCATTCCTCACAGAGAACAGAGTGATTTATCAGATACCTTTAGTATCAGACAAACTTTAAATGGTTTGCCTGAATATTCATCTTACACAAAATCCTACAAAAACAAAAATACATGTTCATCTCACCGATGCAGATGTGGCAAGCGCAACGGCAGCTGATTGCTCTCTCAATTTGAGCTCCTTCTCCACCTCTTTTCTCCGAGTTTCACTCTGCCTCAAGAGACCAACCAGTTCTTTCAGCTGCTCCTTCATTTCCTTCAT